>NC_056745.1:628896824-628934324 GCF_019279795.1 Protopterus annectens | reverse complement strand
AGAACTACGCAATAGAGTAAAAAAAAAACTAATAAAACAGGACAAATTCCAATACTACCAGTCTGCCCTAGACTCCTCCCAACACAACCCCAAACAATTCTGGTCCTCTATAAACTCCATGCTCCACCCAGG
Organism: Protopterus annectens; assembly: GCF_019279795.1. Classification (NCBI taxonomy): domain Eukaryota; kingdom Metazoa; phylum Chordata; order Ceratodontiformes; family Protopteridae; genus Protopterus; species Protopterus annectens. Next base: position 628,934,192 of record NC_056745.1, on the reverse strand, counting down.
TAAAGTCAGTACGGATCATCCTGAAATCCCTCACGCCTCCGAAAATATTGCTACCTCATTCAACACACACTTCACACAAACCATACTATCACTAGCTAAACAACATAACCCCCCCTCCCCTCCAACCCACACCTTCAACTAGTAATCTCCCCACTGCCTTCTCTTTTTCTCCTGTACCTACCTCCAACATAAGAAAAACTCTTAACTAAACTTAAGCCCACCAAATTAGCAGCAGACAACCTCCCAAGTGAATACCAACAAATCGCATCTGATGCTCTGGCCTACCCAGTATCCATCTTTTAACCGATCTCAGTCAGAAAGTTACATTCCCACACTATGGAAAGTTTCATATATAATTCCCCTCCACAAAGGCAGCCCCTCCACAAAACTAACCAGTTACTGCCCCATAGCTATTCTCTCTCCACTCTCCAAAATACTAGAGAGATGCATTCACTCTCAGGTCTCAGACTACCTCCTTACGAACAACCTCCTTTCCAATACTCAGCATGGTTTCCGACCAAACCATAGCACCACCACTGCCTTACTCTCCTTTACTAACACTATCCTTCAGCATAAAAACAATGGTTATCTCTCCTCTGTTACTTTCCTAGACCTATCAAAAGCATTTGACATGGTCCCACACAAACAACTCATATCTGTCCTCAATAACCTATCCTTCTCTCAATCAATCACCAACTGGTTTCAGAGTTACCTGTCTGCCGCCAACAATCCGTTGTATGGCAGAATGACATATCTCCACAACTACCTGTCTCTATAGGGGTTCCCCAAGGATCCATCCTTGGACCCCTACTCTTCTCTATTTTCACCAATAATCTAGCCTCTGCCACCAAACATGGCACACTCATACAATACGCAGATGACTCAACCATCATCTGCTCAGCCCAGTCCCTACCCAAACTACAAAAAGTCACACAGGAAGCCTTTTCCTCTGTTGAAACTTGGTTATCCGATGCCCAATTAATACTCAACCCAAACAAAACTAAACTAGTCATCTTCCAACCAACCAAGCATACTCAAAACAACTCTCAGTTTACCATCAGAGCAAAAGACAACACCACTATTCACCCAACAGAATACACCAAATTGCTAGGAGTGGAAATAGACAATAAACTAAAATTTGACATTCACATATCCATGACCATTAAAAAAGTCCACAAAAAACTAGGAGCATTATACAGAAATAAGCAACTTCTCACCAAAGCAGCAAAAATTTCAGTAGCAAATTCCCAACTTATCTCCACCCTACTTTATGCCTCTCCAATATAAACCAACCCAAGGTAATAAACAAGCTAGAAACCTGCTACAACAAAATCGCCAAATTCGCCACAGGGGCATCCTACCGTAGTCACCACTGTCTCTCACTTGTTGAACTGGGCTGGCTTGAACGCCCTCACCTCCTTCAATGGTATCAACTCTCACTCACCCACAAACTAGTAAACCATCCACTAAATGTCCCATCCCTCCAGAATCTACCCCAACCTTATCGCACAACCAGACCACTAAGATCCAGCAACAAAAATCACTTGCAGATCACTAAAGCCAATAACTCTGCTGGTGAAGCACTATTCTCTTGCGCCATAGCCAAATTATGGAACTCCCTCCCACCCACAATTGCCTACATACCATCATGCACCCACTTCAAAACTTTACTAAAAGCACACCTAAAAACATGCTGGCTATGTCCTTGCAACTCCCACTCTAATATCACCCACCCCATCCAACCACTACCTTTCTTTCCACCCCACTAACTACCTTGATTATAGCAAGCTCGGATGCTCATTAGCCTACTACTTATTATACAGCAGGAACTTCTTATTGTAACAATTGTTAATGTCTGTCTACTGATGTACTATGTTCTTCATCTGTAACTGTTTGTAATTAATTGCTATGTTAATCAAATTGTTAATCGCTATGTAAATCCAATGTAACTGTCTGTATATTTTAACTGTGGAGATTTTCTCCCCGTGCCTCTGCTGAAAATGGACCTACGTCCAGTCGGACACTCCCGGTCAACAAATGTAAATAAATAAATATACACACACATTATATATATATGTGTGTGTGTGTGTGTGTGTGTGTGTGTGTGTATATAGATATATATATATATATATATATATATATATATATATATATATACACACACACACACACACACACACACACACACACACACACACACACACACACACACACAAAACCACTGGTTACTTTTTTCATATTATTTTCCAATTGGTTTCTTCACCATGAGCTCAACACTCCTTATTATTAACACTACTGATATTAAGGATGTTATTTCACAGTGCTATACTTTTACGTTACATGAACAATTTTTTTTTTATGTACTACTTTTTATCTTGACACTGTTAACCTTCTGTTTTACTGACATCCACACCTTGAGAGCTAGCTGATATGATGGACAGAAGGAAGGTTGGTATATTGTGTGTGCAAGAGACCAGATGGAAGGGGAGTAAGGCTAGGTGTATCGGCGGTGGGTTCAAATTGTTTTATCATGATGTGGATGGGAGGAGAAATGGCGTAGGGGTTATTCTGAAGGAACAGTATGCTAAGAGTGTTTTGGAGATGAAAAGAGTGTCGGATAGAGTGATGTTTATGAAGCTAGAAATTGATGGTGTAATGATGAATGTTGTTAGTGCATATGCTCCACAAGTTGGGTGTGCAATGGATGAGAAAGAAAAATTTGGGAGTGAATTGGATGAAGTGGTGATGACTGTACCCAAGGGTGAGAGAGTGGTGATTGGAGCAGATTTCAATGTGCATGTTGGTGAAGGGAACAGAGGGGATGAAGAAGTGATGGATAGGTATGGTGTTAAACAAAGGAATGCAGAAGGTCAGATGGTAGTGGAATTTGCGAAAAGGATGGACATGGCTGTGGTGAATACATATTTTAACAAGAGGGAGGAGCATAGGGTGACATACAAGAGTGGAGGAAGATGCACACAGGTGGATTATATCTTATGTAGGAGGGCCAGTCTGAAGGAGATTGGAGACTGTAAAGTGGCGACTGGAGAAAGTGTAGTTAGGCAGCATAGGATGGTGGTTTTTAGGATGACGTTGGTGATCAAGAAGAGGAGGAGGAGTGTGAGGGCAGCACCAAGGATCAAATGGTGGAAATTGGAAAAGGGTAATTGTGAGGTGGAGTTCAGGGATGCGTTAAAACAGGCACTGGGTGGCAGTGAAGAGTTACCAAATAGCTAGGTAACTACAGCAGAGCTAGTAAGGGAGACGGCTAGAAAGGTGCTTGGTATCACATCTGGACAGAGGAAGGACAACAAGGAGACATGGTGGTGGAATGAGGAAGTACAGTTGAGTATACAGGCAAAGAGGTTGGCAAAGAAGAAGTGGGATTGTCAGAGAGAGGAAGAAAGTAGACAAGAGTATAAGGAGATGAGGTGCATGGCAAAGAGAGATATGGTGAAGTCTAAGGATAAGGCATATGAAGAGTTGTATGAAAGGTTGGACACTAAGGAGGGAGAAAAGGAGATTTTAAGTATTTTTCCTCTGTTTATTTGCTAAGTTTTTCTGCATAGTTGCCTAGTTTGAGCATTTTCTGGCTTGTTTAACTTGATTTCTGCATTAGTAGCTGTATTTAGAGCACAACCAAAAGCTGTTTACTGAGTTTCCTGTTTGCACTTAATTTTAAAATCATTTTTTTCTCAAAACTTGCATATTTTCTCTTTGGCCTAGCACTCTTGTGTGGGGTCATTTACTGCACTGTTATAACTTGATATTACTTGTGAACCTCTGCTATCTCTGAAAAAACAAAAACAAAAAAAAAATCTTGCTTTTTTCCCACTTTTCTGAGATTTAAAAAAGTTCAGTTACAGGCTTGCTGTTCTTGAACTGTTTGTAAGTTTCTGTGAGGCCATTTTTGCTTGGGCTAAAGGAAAGTCTCCCTGTTGATCAGTGGCAGTGAAAAACATTGAGCAGCTTCCCTGCCCCCCGTGGGAGTGGTTACTGACTTGAAACTGTAGTTTTATTGACCAACAGGGGTCATTTCCAAAACTCCTTCATCTTCCTCTCTTAAAACCTAGTTGCCTCGTGGTTTTGGCGTCTTTTCAGGCTTGGTGGCTGTTGGTGAAGCACCCACCAAGAGGAGAAAATGCTGAGAGAAGAAAGGAGCCACTTTTGAGATTTTAAGTATTTTTCCTCTGTTTATTTGCTAAGTTTTTCTGCATAGTTGCCTAGTTTGAGCATTTTCTGGCTTGTTAAACTTGATTTCTGCATTAGTAGCTGTATTTAGAGCACAACCAAAAGCTGTTTATTGAGTTTCCTGTTTGCACTTAATTTTAAAATCGTTTTTTTCTCAAAACTTGCATATTTTGTCTTTGGCCTAGCACTCTTGTGTGGGGTCATTTACTGCATTGTTATAACTTGATATTACTTGTGAACCTCTGCTATCTCTGAAAAAACAAAAACAAAAAAAAAATCTTGCTTTTTTCCCACTTTTCTGAGATTTAAAAAAGTTCAGTTACAGGCTTGCTGTTCTTGAACTGTTTGTAAGTTTCTGTGAGGCCATTTTTGCTTGGGCTAAAGGAAAGTCTCTCTGTTGATCAGTGGCAGTGAAAAACATTGAGCAGCTTCCCTGCCCCCCGTGGGAGTGGTTACTGACTTGAAACTGTAGTTTTATTGGCCGTTTTGGGTCAATTCCTGGCTCTTTCCTGCTCCTGCTATCAAGCACGCTTTAGTGTGCTTTAGCGCGATTTAGCGCAGAGTTGTCTCTAGAGCAGCATCGGGCAGCGCTGGTTTAACAAGGTTAAACTTTTTCTGGCTCCATAAAGTCTGTTCTTCATTTTTTCCCTTAGAACTGCTCTACTAGTAATCTAAACAGTATATCCCTTAACTAAAAAGCGCAGCACTTGTTCCTAAAAGCTTTTTTTTTTCCCCAAAAAAAAAAGCTCAGCACTTGTCTTAAAAGCATCTTCTTTTCAGGTTAAGCACTTCTGTATTATACAAAGTCCCTCACTAGCGAACCCACCCCCCTCCAGGAGTACCCACTTCCTTACTAAGTCCTCTCTTATTCAGTTACACCCCTAATTTCTCTAGCATGTCGAAGGGCCAGATGCTGGCGTCCTCTCCTGTCAAGTTGGTGAATCTGGGAATATTGAGGCAATGTTACAATTGCCTCATGTACACAGACAACCCTCTCCTCCTCCCACATAACACAAATACTTGCGAGAGATGCAGCTATTTAGCCAAACTGGAGGCTGAGCTCTCTCAACTCAGGACTGGCAAGACTAGACAGGAGGAGAAGGCAACTACACACACCACAAAACCAGTCTCACATAAAGCTATCACAACAATGAATCAAACACATAAACACACAAAGACATACTCGGAGGCTCTGAGCAGAAATTTACCTAAACAGCAGAGGCCTCCAAAGCAGACACCCAAGCAACTGCCACCTCATGACACACCACAGGCAACACATAAACCACAAAATCAGTGTGCAAAGCAGTCACAGCCCTTAAGGCCAAATACAACACCAAACATACTTGTCATAAGTGACTCCATAGTCAGACACACTGACGTCCCACTCACCAGGCTGAACAAGGAGAGGGTCACAGTAAGCTGCCTATCGGGCGCTAGAATCCACCACATAACACAAGCACTCGGGTCACTCCACAGCAAGTACAAATATGACACAGTCATTGTCCATGCTGGTGTGAACGACCTGAGACGTACCTCCCTGGACTATATGAAAAGAGACATAGAGGAGCTCTCTGATTATGTAGCCCAGGCAGGTATGACTCTGACCCTGAGCAGTATCCTTCCTTCACCAAGAATGATGGCACAACATAGAGACAAGATGATTAGCTTTAACAATTGGCTTAATTTCTGGTGTCATTCAAAGGGGATCCAGTGTCTGTCTGCCTGGGATGACATGCTTGACAAGCCACGCTGCTTCGCAAGGGATGGCTTGCACCTGTCACCCCTGGGATTCCGGATATTGGCTAAGGCTCTTGCCACCCCCATAGTGCCTTTTTTAGGCAAGGCTCAAATTCTAAACCTACCAACCTAGAAAACAAAAATGGGAAGAAACTAAGGGTAATGCTGCTCAATGCCAGAAGTCTAAATCTCAAAATGCACGCACTTGAGGCCCTTCTCAGTATGGAGAACATCGATGTCTGTGCTGTGACTGAAACCTGGTTCAAGGCTCCTGAGAGCACCCCGACACTATCAGGTTTTACCTCATATCATGCGTTCCGGCCCCAAAACCCAGACAACATCACAAAAGGAGGGGGTGTATCCATATTCATCAAGAATACCCACACCTCCAGGTTGGTGGCAACACACGAAGCATCGGAAACCATCCAGGTGCAATTAACCATAGGCAAAACTGCTCTAAAATTTGTAGCATGCTACAGGCCACCCTCTCAAACTCAGGAACCCCACACAGCCTTCCTGAAGATACTGGAGGGTATAAATGTATCTCCAAACACCATTATATTGGGTGACTTCAACTACCCGAATATAGACTGGGAACATTACTCAAGCCCCAACTTTCTAGCCCAAAGGTTCCTGGAGTTCATAAATTCAAATGCCATGGAACAACTTAGTCACCGTTCCCACAAGAGGAGAAAATATACTAGCTCTCATCACAAACATGGGGACAAAATGCTCCACACTGGAAGTATATCCCTCATTGGTGAGATCAGATCATAAACTAATCTCACAGGAAATCCACATCCTGCCCCCACCCCAAACAAAAAAGACCACAGTGAAGAACTTCTCTAAAGCAAACTTCACACTACTCAAGACTGGTGTGGTATCCTTCAAGGCCCCCGAGCCAGTGGAAACCACAACCCATGCTGCGGAAGCCCTTACAAATGCCTTCTACGAACACCTCCAGGACTGCATGGATCAGGCAATCCCTAATAAAACCAAGACTCTTTCCACCAAAGGCAAACGTCCAGTCTGGTGGACCCCAGCCATAAACAAACTTTACAATAAGAGGAGGAAGCTGTTACATGATAGAGCAAAATCCATAAAAGAGAAGACACCCTTGATCATTATTAGTAAAAAAATATGAGCACTCATAAAATCATCCAAGGCCAACTTTGAGAGAAAAATTGCCATAGATTCAAAAGACAATCATAAGGCCTTCTTCAGCTATGTTAGAAACCTGGGTGGAAACTCCCAGATATGCTCAGAATTAGTCCAAAATGATACAAAAATCACTGAACCCACAGACATTGCCAACATACTGGCAGACAGGTTCAGTGCAAACTTCACCCCCCCCCCCAAAAGGAGAGATAACTATCCCAGCTGAGTGTAGCCTCCCAGACATCTCAAATGTGCAGGCGAAAGCTGCTCTCTCTAAAGCTAAAAACACAGCATCAATGGGACCGGATGGTGTCCCTGGCTGTGTGCTACACAAACTCAATGAGGAACTAAACCCGCACATAAGGCAGCTGTTTAATCTTAGCCTTACCACAGGATACGTGCCCAAGGAGTGGCATACAGCAACTGTGGTCCCACTCCACAAAGGCGGTGCCTCTACGGACCCTGGTAATTACTGCCCCATAAGCTTAACAAGCCTGGTCTGCAAAGCTATGGAGATCATAATGGAACTCATAAACGAAGACATAGGGGACTTGCAGACATTGGACCCGACCCAGTTTGGCTTTGTCAAGGGCAGATCATGCCTTTTGAACTTGGTCGACTTCTTCGAAACAGTCACCAAGGCCATTGATGAGGGAAAGGCAGTCCATACAGCCTACCTTGACCTTGCAAAAGCTTTCGACACAATACCCCACTCGGGTATTATAGAGAAACTTACCAGCTTAAATGTAAACCCATATGTCACAAGATGGGTTGCAAACTAGCTAAAGGACAGAACCCACAGGGTTAGAGTTGCTGGCGCCATGTCAGACTCCAAGCCGGTCACAAGTGGTGTCCCACAGGGCTCAGTCCTTGGCCCCCTGTTGTTCAGCATCTACTTCTCAGAAGTACAGGCAAACACAGGAGGACTATGGCTGACAAAGTTTGCAGATGACTGCAAACTGGGCGCCATAGTGGAAAGTACATCGGACACAGATATCCTTCAGAGGGGTCTCACGGAAACTGATAGCTGGTGCCAGAGCCATGGCCTGAAGTTAAATGCCAAAAAATGTATAGTCATACCCTTCGGGAAAAACAAGGTAACCCCAAGCTACCATATAGGTGGCAATCCACTAAGCACAGAAGAGGTTATCAGGGACCTGGGGACCCAGGTTGACAGTGGCCTTTCTTTTGAGACACACATTGCTAAAGTGGTTAGAAAGACCTTCTACATTGCCCACCTGATCATGAAGGGATTCACATCCAGACCAAGTGAGGTCATTGTTCCCCTGTGATCTTCACTTATCAGACCAATGATCGAGTACAATGCCCCATTCGGGATGTATCTCACCCGACACCTGCAGCAATTGGAGAGACCCCAAAAGTTCCTCACCAAAAGGATAAAGGGACTCCAAAATCTGTCATATGCTGCCAGACTGAAGAAACTCCAGCTCTATTCAGTCGCATACCGTCTTACTCAGAGGTGACATGTGCCTGACATACAAGGCCATGTCCAACCCGGAATTAATGGACATGCTCCACCTCAAAAAATCTAAATCTACCAGATCCACTAGAGCAAGTGACCTAAACCTTAGCACGGATATAAATAGGACATGCTGTAGGGATAGATTTGTCACCCACAGACTCCCTATGCTGTGGATTAAAATCCCGGTCCATGTGAGGCAGAGCACCTCGCTGGCTCTGTTCAAGAGAAATCTTGACCAGTGGATGGGAGATCGTAGGTTTACCCCGGGAATCATCTCTGTGTCACTGCTAGACAGAGGCACAACAAACTAATGGGCACAGTATTTTTTAACATAAGGGGTGGCGTAAGCCACAAAACTTTGGGCTAGGCTTATAAATGCCTTAGGGCAGACAGCCTAGTATAAACCTATGAACCTACCGATTGGCTAGACAGAGGGACCGAACTAGGAAAGATGTGCAGCAGGTAAAGGTGATAAAGGATAATGAGGGAAACATACTCACAAGCGAGGAGAGTGTGTTGAGGAGATGGAAAGAGTAGGGTTGATGAATGAAGAGAATAAGAGGGAGAGAAGGTTGGATGATGTAGGGACAGTGAATCATGAAGTACAATTGATTATCAAGGAGGAAGTAAGGATAGCTATGAAGAGAATGAAGAATGGAAAGGCTGTTGGCCCAGATGACATACATGTGGAAGCATGGAGGTGTTTAGGTGAAATGGCAGTGGAGTTTTTAACCAGATTGTTTAATGAAATCTTAGAAAGTGAGAGGATGCCTGAGGAATGGAGAAAAAGTGTTTTGGTACCGATTTTTAAGAATAAGGGTGATGTGCAGAGGTGTAGTAACTACAGAGGGATTAAACTGATCAGTCACAGCATGAAGTCATGGGAAAGAGTAGTGGAAGCTAGGTTAAGAAGGGACGTGATGATTAGTGATCAGCAGTATGGTTTCATGCCGGGAAAGAGCACTAGACATGCAATTTTTGCTCTGAGAGTGTTTATGGAGAAGTACAGAGAATGTCAGGAGGAGTTGCCTTGTGTTTTTGTAGACTTAGAGAAAGCATATGACAGGGTGCCTAGAGAGGAGTTGTGGTATTGTATGAGGAAGACAGGAGTGTCAGAGAAGTATGTAACAGTGGTACAGGATATGTACAAGGGTAGTGTGACAGTGCTGAGGTCTGCAGTGGGAATGACAGATGCGTTTAAGGTGGAGGTGGGGTTGCATCAAGGATCAGCTCTGAGCCCTTTGTTATTTGCAATGGTGATGGACAAGTTGGCAGACGAGATCAGACAGGAGTCGCCATGGACTATGATGTTTGCAAATTACATTGTGATCTGTAGTGAGAGTAGGGAGCAGATGGAGGAGACTCGGGAGAGATGGAGATATTCTCTAGAGAGAAGAGGAATGAAGGTCAGCAGGACTAAGACAGAATATATGTGTGTGAATGAGAGGGAGGATAGAGGAATGGTGAGGATGCAAGGAGTAGAGGTGGCGAAGGTGGATGAGTTTAAATACTTGGGGTCAATAGTTCAGAGTAACGGTGAGTGTGGAAGAGAGGTGAAGAAGAGAGTACAGGCAGGATGGAGTGGGTGGAGAAGAGTGTCAGGAGTGATTTGTGACAGACGAGTACTTGTAAGAGTGAAAGGGAAGGTCTACAAGAGGGTAGTGAGACCAGCTATGTTATATGGGTTGGAGACAGTGGCATTGACAAAAAGGCTGGAGTTTGAGCTGGATGTGGCAGAGTTAAAGATGTTAAGATTTGCACTGGGTGTGACGAGGTTGGACAGGATTAGGAATAAGTATATTAGAGGGTCAGCCCAGATTAGAAGGTTTGTAGACAAAGCCAGAGAGGCAAGATTACGTTGGGTTGGACATGTGCTGAGGAGGGACACTGAGTATATTGGGGAAAAAGATGCTAAGAATGAAGCTACCAGGTAACAGGAAAAGAGGAAGGCCTAAGATAAGGTTTATGGACTGGTAAGAGAGGACATGCAGGTGGTTGGTGTGACAGAGCAAGATGCAGAGGACAGGAAGAAATGGAAACAGCTGATCTGCTGTGGCGACCCCTAACGGGAACAGCCGAAAGAAGATGATGACTTACAATTATCAGTATTGCCTCCCTGCATATTGTAGCACCCTTATGTTATTTTACTTTGTGCCTGACAAAACTGTAAACAATGTGCTTTAAAATGGAAGTTTTAACTTACTGTTTTGACACTTCTTACCACATATGACTAAACCTTATGCCATTTAATGAATAACCAGATATCTGAGTTTAGTGTATGCTCTACTTCCATTTATTTTATATACATTTTTTACTAGTTTTGATATATTTTCCTACACTTACAGTGCTAATTACATGCTTCATGTATTCAGGTGGCTTTGCAGTTTCCCGCCCTTAGTGTAAATTTGATCTGGGACCCTCCTCCCAGTCTAGTGTCATTACCTCATTCTACCCAGTACAGGGAGAACATTTGAGAAGGCCAGTCAGCTTTTTAGCAGAAACTTGCTACTCCTTTCTATTCACTAATAAATAAAAAAAAAAAAAAAAAAAAAAAAAACTTTTTCTAAGCTTGTTTCCTGCCTTTCCTTTGGGTAGTCTAACCTGGATATAGATTTGCTATGTCCAGGACTATTTGTAGGCTTCTAGGCCCCCAAGCCTTTCTGTGTTGGAGGGAAGCCTTCGAGCTTAAATTTTGTTTCTTAGAACTAGCCAATTTTTTGTTTCAGCACTTGTTCAGAACTTATTGTAAGCACTAAATAAGCTACAAATTACTACAGCACTCAACTTTCCTCACCGTCTAGAGGAAAACAGTTTCTAGTACTTAACAAATAAGCACCTATCCAGGCATGTCTAAGGGTCAGCCCCCGGTGTTTTCTCCTATATACCTGATGAATCTGGGCATCTGGGGGCAATGCAGTAATTGCCTCATGTACGCAGACAACCGTCTCCTCCTACCACCCAGCACTACAACCTGTGAGTGATGCACTTATATAGCCAAACTGGAAGTATAGCTCTCTTCACCCAAGACTGGAGTAGACAGTGAAGAGAAAGTAAACACTTGCACCACACCACACTCAGCACATAGTCCCTCAAAACCTACACCACCAAAACATACACATAGAAACACAAAACACACACCTACATTCGCAGAGGCTCTCAGTAAATACCTGCCCAAGCAACAGGGACCTCCAAAGCAGAAACACAAGCAACCTCCACCCCCCAACACAACCCAAATGACACACAGCCCACAAACTCAGTGTGCCACTCAACAACAGCCCATAAGGCATAACAACGTACCCAACACTCTAGTCATAGGTGACTCTATAGACAGGCACACTGATGTTCCACTCACCAGGCTAAACAAGGAGAAAGTTACTGTCAGCTGCCTGTTGGGTGCCAGGATCCGCCACATAACTCATGCACTCAGGTCACTCCACAACAAGTACAAATATGACTCTGTCATTGTCCATGTTGGTGTGAATGACCCGAGACATACCTCCTTGGATTACATGAAAAGGGACATGGAGGAGCTGTCCGATCTTGTAGCCCAGGCAGGTATGACCCTAGCCCTGAGTAGCATTCTGCCATCACCCAGAATGATACCACAGTACAAGGACAAAATGATTGACTTCAATAATTGGCTAAGTTTCTGGTGTCATTCTAAGGGGATCCAGTATCTGTCTGCCTGGGATGACATGATCGACAAGCCACGATGCTTTGCCAGAGATGGCCTGCACCTGTCGCCCCTGGGATTCCGGATACTGGCTAAGGCACTAGTCACCCCTATAGTGCCTTTTTTAGGCAAGGTTCAAATGACAAATTCACCACCCTAACAGGTACAGGCAAGAAGAATCTGAGGGTATTGCTACTCAATGCTAGAAGTCTAAACCTCAAAATGCACTCTCTCAAGGCTCTCCTTAAACTGGAGAATATCGACATCTGTGCAGTGACAGAGACCTGGTTCAAGGCTCCAGAGAGTACCCTGCATTACCAAGCTATAATTCATACCACACCTTTCGGCCACCTAACCTGGACCGAAACACTAAAGGTGGAGGCGTATTCATATTGCTGTTTAATTTAATTGTTTGGCTGCCCACTAAAGTGTGCTAGCCTGTACTACTGACTTATTGCCTTTTCTGCATTTAGCGCGGAGTTGCCACTAGAGCACCATCGGGCAGCACCAGTTAAACAAGGTTAAACTATTTCTAGCTCCGTAAAGTCTGCTCTTCATTTTTTCCCTTAGAACTGCTCTACTTGTAATCTAAACAGTCTATTCTCTATCTGTAAAGCTCAGCACTTGTTCCTAAAGCATTTTTAGTCAGGTAAAGCACTTCTATATTATACAAAGTACTTCACTAGCTTAAAACCCCCTTGAGTACCCACTTCCCTATAGGTCCTTTCTGACTCAGTTACACAGCAAACCTTTTCATTTCTTCTAGCATGTCAAAGGGTCAGTTGCTAGCGTCCTCTCCTGCTCAGCTGGTGAATCTGGGAATACTGAGGCAATGTTACAATTGCCTCATGTACACAGACAACCCTCTCCTCCTCCCACAAAACACAAATACATGCGAGAGATGCAACTATATAGCCAAACTGGAGGCTGAGCTCTCTCAACTCAGGACTGGCAAAACCAGACAGGAGGAGAAGGTAACCACACACACCACAAACCCAGTCTCACATAGAACTATCACAACTACAAATCAAACACATAAACACACAAAGACATACTCGGAGGCACTGATCAAAAATCTACCAAAACAGCAGAAGCCTCCAAAGCAGACACCCAAACAACTGCCACTTCATGACATAACACAAGCAACACATAGATCACAAAGTCAGTGTGCAAATCAGTCACAGCCCTTAAGGCCAAACACAATGCCAGACACACTTGTCATAGGTGACTCCATAGTCAGACACACTGACGTCCCACTCACCAGACTGAACAAGGAGAGGGTCACAGTAAGCTGCCTGTCGGGCGCTAGAATCCGCCACATAACACAAGCACTCAGGTCACTCCACAGCAAGTACAAGTATGACTCAGTCATTGTCCATGCCGGTGTGAATGACCTGAGACGTACCTCCCTGGACTACATGAAAAGAGACATAGAGGAGCTCTCAGATTATGTAGCCCAGGCTGGTATGACCTTGACCCTGAGCAGTATCCTACCTTCACCAACAATGATGCCACAATACAGAGACAAAATGATCAGTTTTAATAATTGGCTTAATTTCTGGTGTCATTCTAAGGGGATCCAATGTCTGTCTGCCTGGAATGACATGCTTGACAAGCCACGCTGCTTCGCAAGGGACGGCTTGCACCTGTCACCCCTGGGTTTCCGGATATTGGCAAAGGCTCTTGCCACCCCATAGTGCCTTTTTTAGACAAGGCTCAAATTCTAAACCCACCGCCCTAGAAAACAATAATGGAAAAAAACTAAGGGTAATGCTGCTCAATGCCAGAAGTCTAAATCTCAAGATGCACGCCCTCGAAGCCCTCCTCAGTATGGAGAACATCGATGTCTGTGCTGTGACTGAAACTTGGTTCAAGGCTCCTGAGAGCACCCCGGCACTATCAAGTTTTACCTCATATCATGCGTTCCGGCCCCAAAACCTGAACCGTACCACAAAAGGAGGGGGTATATCCATATTCATCAAGGATACCCACACCTCCAAGCTTGTGGCAACTCACGAAGCATCAGAGACCATTCAGGTGCAATTAACCATAGGCAAAACTGCTCTACAGTTTGTAGCATGTTACAGGCCACCCTCTCAAACTCAGGAACCCCACACAGCCTTCCTGAAGACACTGGAGAGTATAAATGTCTCTCCAAACACCATCATATTGGGTGACTTCAACTACCCAAACACAGACTGGGAACATTACTCAAGCCCCAATACCCTAGCCCAAAGGTTCCTGGAGTTCATAAACTCAAATGCTATGGAACAACTTGTCACCATTCCCACAAGAGGTGAAAATATACTAGACCTGATCATCACAAATATGGGGACAAAATGCTCCACACCGGAAGTATATCTCTCATTGGTGAGATCAGACCATAAACTAATCTCACTGGAGATCCACATCCCGCCCCCACACCCAACAAAAAAGACCACAGTGAAGAACTTCTCAAAAGCCAACTTCACACTTCTTAAGACTGGTGTGGTATCCTTCAAGGCCCCTGAGCCATTGGAAACCACAACCCACGCTGCTGAATCCCTTACAAATGCTTTCTACGAGCACCTCCAGGATTGCATGGATCAAGCAATCCCAAATAAAATCAAGACCCTTTCCACCAAAGGCAAGCGCCCGATCTGGTGGACCCCAGCCATAAACAAACTTTACAACAAGAGGAGAAAGCTACTACAAGATAGAGCAAAATCCCTAAAAGGGAAGACATCTCTGATCAATACTATTAAAAAACTACGATCACTCATAAAATCATCCAAGGCCAACTTTGAGAGAAAAATCGCCAAGGACTCAAAAGACAATCATAAGGCCTTCTTTAGCTATGTTAGAAATCTGGGTGGAAACTCCCAGATATGCTCAGAATTAGTCCAAAATGATACAAAAATAACTGAACCCACAGACATTGCAAACATACTGGCAGACAGGTTCAGTGCAAATTTCTCCCCTCCCTCCCCCCAAAAGGAGAAATATCTATCCCAGCAGAGTGTAGCCTCCCAATCATCTCAAATGCCCAGGTGAGAGCTGCTCTCTCTAAAGCTAAAAACACAGCATCAATGGGACCGGATGGTGTCCCCGGCTGTGTGCTACACGAACTCAATGAGGAACTAAACCCACACATAAGGCTGCTGTTTAATCTTAGCCTTACCACATGATACGTACCCAAGGAGTGACGTACGGCAACTGTGGTCCCACTCCACAAAGGCGGTGCTTCAACGGACCCTGGTAATTACCGCCCCATAAGCTTAACAAGCCTGGCCTGCAAAGCTATGGAGAGGATCATAATGGAACTCATAAATAAAGACATAGGGGACCTACAGACATTGGATCCTACCCAATTCGGCTTTGTCAAGGGCATATCATGCCTCTTGAACTTGGTCGACTTTTTTGAAACAGTCACCAAGGCCATTGATGAGGGTAAGGCAGTTCACACAGCCTACCTTGACCTTGCGAAAGCTTTCGACACAATACCCCACTCGGGTATCATAGAAAAGCTCACCAGCTTAAATGTAAACCCATATGTCACAAGATGGGTTGCAAACTGGCTCAAGGACAGAACCCACAGGGTTAGAGTTGCTGGTGCCATGTCAGACTCAAGCCGGTCACAAGCGGTGCCCCACAGGGCTCAGTCCTGGGCCCTCTCTTGTCCGGCATCTACTTTTCAGAAGTGCAGGCAAACATAGGAGGATTGTGGCTGACAAAGTTTGCAGATGACTGCAAACTGGGCCATAGTTGAAAATCCATCAGACACAGATATCCTTCAGAGAGGTCTCATAGAAATGGATAACTGGTGCCAGAGCCATGGCCTTAAGCTAAACGCCAAAAATGTATAGTCATACCCTTTGGTAAAACAAGGTAACCCCAAGTTTCCACATAGGTGGCAATCCATTAAGCACAGAAGAGGTTATCAGGGACCTGGGGACCCAAGTTGACAGTAAACTTTCTTTTGACACTCACATTGCCAAAGTGGTTAGGAGGACCTTCTACATTGCCCACCTGATTATGAAGGGATTCACATCCAGATCAAGGGAGGTCATTGTTCCCCTGTACTCTTCACTTATCAGACCAATGATTGAGTACAATGCCCCATTCGGAATGTATCTTACCCGACACCTGCAGCAATTGGAAAGACCCCAAAAGTTCCTCACCAAAAGGATAAAGGGGCTCAAAAATATGCCATATGCTGCCCGACTGAAGAAACTCCAGCTCTATTCAGTCGCATACCGTCTGCTCAGAGGTGACCTGTGCCTGACATACAATCCAACCCGGAATTAATGGACATGCTCCACCTCAAAAAATCCAAATCCACCAGAGCCACAAGAGCAAAAGACTTAAACCTCAACACGGATATAAATAGGATGTGCTGGAGGGACATATTCATCACCCAGAGACTCCCTATGCTGTGGAACACAATCCCGGTCCATGTGAGACAGAGCACCTCGCTGGCTCTGTTCAAGAGGAATCTTGACCAGTGGATGGGAGATCGTAGGTTTACCCGGGGATCATCTCTGTATCACTGCTGGACAGAGGCACGGCAAACTAATGGGTATAGTATTCTTCAACCTAAGGGGTGGTGAAAGCCACACAACTCTGGCTAGGCTTATAAATGCCCTAGGGCAGATAGCCTAGTATGAACCTATGAATCTATGAACCTATATTCATTAAGGATATCCACACCTCCAGGCTAGTTGCTCAGCATAATGCATCTGAGATTATCTAAGTGTAACTAACTCTGGGCAAGACCGCAATCCAAATTGTAGCTTGCTACAGATCCCCCACCATATCCCAGGATTCCCACTCCACATTTCTTAATACACTGGAAAATATTAGGGTACAACCTAACACCCTAATAATGGGCGATTTCAACTACCCTACCATTAACTGGGAAAACTGCTCATGTACCAATTCTTGTGCTCAACGTTTTCTGGAATTCATAAATTCCAATGCCATGGATCAACTTATCCACACCCCCACCAGGGGCAGCAATATCCTTGACCTGGTTATTACCAACATGGGCAACTGGTGCTCCACACCAGAGGTCAATTCCTCGTTGGTCAGATCCGACCATAAGCTAATCACCCTAGACATCCACATCCCTCCCCCACCCCCACCCCATTAGGGAAACCACAGTAAAAAATTTCTCCAAAGCCAACTTCACGCTTCTTAAGACTGAAGTGGCAAACATCACGACACCCATGCTGACGGACAACAGAGGTATGACTGCTGAATCCTACACAAATGCACTTTATAAGCACTTACATGAGTGCATGGATCGTGCAATCCCTAACAGAACCAAGATGCTATCCTCCAAAAAAAGGAAGCTAATCTGGTGGTCCCTTGCCATAAACAAACTCTACAACAGATGAAAGAAAATGTTGCAAAAAAAGAGTAAAATCCCATGATTAGAGAAGCTCCCTGGTCAGCTTCAGTAAGAAGCTGAGATCCCTCATAAAATCCTCCAAAGCTAGTTATGAAAACAAAATCGCCACTGACTCTAAAGACAACCACAAAGCATTCTATAGCTATGCCAAGAATCTCAATGGCAACACTCAGATCTGCTCTGAGTTACAGTACAATGGCACTAAATACACAGAACCAATGGATATTGCCAACATCCTGGCAGATAGGTTCAGTGCTAACTTTACCCCTCTGTCATTCCCTAAAGGGCCCATCTCTATACCAGAAGAAAGCAAAGTTCCTGTAATCACGGCAGCACAGGTAAAAAACACACTATCCAAAGCCAAGGGACCTGACAACATCCCAGGCTGTGTTCTACATGAACTACAGAACGAACTGGCACCCCACCTAAGTACCATGTTCAATCATAGCCTCACCTCAGGCTATGTGCCCACTGAATGGCGCACAGCGACAGTTATCCCACTCCACAAAGGGGGAGCCACCACAGACCCCGGAAACTAATGCCCCATTAGCCTAATGAGCCTGTTCTGCAAGGCTATGGAGCGTATCATCATGGAACTTATAAACAATGAGATTGGTAATCTCCAAACTCAGGACCCCACCCAGTTCGGGTTTGTAAAAGGCAGATCATGTCTCCTAAACCTGACAGACTTCTTTGAAGCAGTCATCAAAGCTGTAGATGAGGGTAAGGTGGTTCACACAGCCTATCTAGATCTTGCCAAGGCTTTTGACACCATCCCCCACTCTGGAATTATAGATAAACTCACTAAACTAGGTATAAATCCCTATGTCACAAGATGGGTTGCCAACTGGCTCACTGACAGAACCCACATTGTGAAAGTAGCAGACTCCAAATCCAGCTTCAGACCAGTGACAAGTGGAGCACCACAGGGTTCAGTCCTGGGTCCTCTCCTGTTTGGTATCTACTTCTCTGAAGTACAGGCCAACACAGAAGGTCTTTGGCTAACGACATTCACAGATACTGCAAACTAGTAGCCATAATCAAAACTCCAAAAGATGTGGACATCCTACAAAAGGGCCTTGCTGAGACAGATGCCTGGTGTCAAAGCCATGGCCTCAAGCTCAATGCCAAAAAGTGCATTGTCATTCCTTTTGGTAAAAACTCAGTACCCATGAACTACCACATAGGTGGTAGCCTACTTAACACCGAAAGTGTGATAAGAGACCTTGGGACACAGGTGGACAGTAGTCTCTCCTTTATAATCGCATCGCCACAGTAGTCAGGAAATCCTTCTATGTGGCACACCTCATCACAAAAGGTTTCTCATCCAGGAAAAAATAGGTCATTGTTCCCCTCTACTCGTCACTCATTAGACCCATTATAGAGTACAATGCCCCTTTTGGTATGTACCTCACAACACATCTGCAACAACTGGAAAGGCCACAGAAATACCTCACAAAGAGGATTACCGGCCTCAAAGAGATGCCCTATGCAGACCGTCTCAAAAAACTGCAGCTTTACTCCATTGCATATCGCCTACTCAGAGGCGATCTCTGCCTAACACACAAAGCTATGTCAAACCCAGCGCTTTTAGACATGCTCCACTTAAAGAAATCCCAATCCCTACGAGCTACACGCTCTAGGGACCTAAACCTCGTCACCACAATAAACAGAACATGCTGGAGGGATAGATTCCTGTCCCAGAGACTTCCCATACTCTGGAACAAACTACCTATCTATATCAAACAAAGCTCCTCATTAGCACTCTTCAAGAAAAATCTTGATGATTGGATGGGAGATAGGAAATTCACCCCGGGGATCACTTCTGTGGCTCTGCTCGACAGTTGCACAGGAAAATAATTTTCTTGGGTGGCGAAAGCCAGGGTACCTTTGGCTAGGCTTATATAGGCCCTAGGGCCAATAGCCTAGTACCAACCTATGAACCTTCACTAAAAATATCTTTTGTCAACATTAAGCACATTTAGATATAAGCTTTGCATGCTTCTATCAAGATATTTTTTTCATAGGGGCGTGGCCAGCATGAGTGCAGAGTTGCAGCAGAGTTGCAGCAGAATTCATCAGCTCCACTAAAGGAAATTTATTTATACTGGATTTTTGTCTTCTAACAAGAAGACTTTGATTTTTTTCTACATATATTGTTAAAACTTAACTTCTACTACAGGAATATCTACTAAAAAAACTAAAAGTGGACATATTTTCCAGTCAAAAATCTATCAGGAAAATTTCTTCTCATCTAAAAAGAATTCCAGCATGAGTCTCACTAAGACAGGCAATCATGACTCCAGCCTTAAAAGAGAACTACAAACTCTAATATCTAACATTCAAGACCTAAATACCAAGACTGATAAAATTGACTCTAAAATAGACAACTTTAAGGAAAAAAACACTAAACAGATGGACCTGATACATGAAGATCTGAAGCAACAAAAAATTCAAATAACCAGTATTGAAGAATCACTAAATGGCATGGACGGCAGATTCATGGAGAATGAAAACAACACAGAATTTTTACTCAAACAAAACACTAGGTTACAAAACAAGTTGGATGATCTTGAAAACAGATCACGTTGAAATAATATGAGGATTTTTGGTCTCCCTGAAAATATAGAAGGAAACAATATGACAAAATTTCTCAACATCTGGTTACCTAAAACACTTGATCTCCCAGAGGCTACGCCCTTCGGAATAGAAAGGGCTCACTGGTCATTAACAGCTACCAGCAACATTAATAAATAACAACCAAGGTCAGTCATAGGAAAGTTTCTCTCTTCATCTGACAAAGAGTTAGTTTTAAAGACTGCCTGGTCTAAGTCTCCTTTAAAATACAATGATTCTATAATTCATTTTAACAATGACTATTCAACAACAGTAATTGCCAAGAGAAAGACATTTTTACCTTTAGTAAAATAATTAAAGAAAATGCAGATTAAGACTCACCTTTTGTTTCCTGCAAGATTGAGGATTTTCCTTCATGAAGGACCAAAGATATCTGAAGACTTGGATTCTGCACTGGCATTTATTAAAGCTCATAAACTGCTGGAGAAAACA
This sequence comes from Protopterus annectens, assembly GCF_019279795.1. NCBI lineage: Eukaryota > Metazoa > Chordata > Ceratodontiformes > Protopteridae > Protopterus > Protopterus annectens. Next base: position 628,913,489 of record NC_056745.1, on the reverse strand, counting down.
GAAGAAATGGAATGGGCAAGTCCTTCTCTTAAAAGAATGGCTTCTAATTCCACTTGGAAAACTTCTGAAAAACAAGAGAGACAAAAAAATAAATGAACCAAGTTTATGATGTACACATTTCACTTGTCATATGGACTTTATGTTATTAACCAATCCATTTTTGTTGTAATAGGCTTTCAAGGTAAGATTTTCTCTTCATCGTTTATGATGCATTTTCATACAAGTTATATACACACTTTAAGTAAACTTTGGTAATTACGTATTATCGTAACCACTTTCCTGACATAATCGTCTGATTTACGAGCCCTTCTCCTGCTGAAACTCGTTATTGTAATTAACGCACACACAAACACACACATGCCATAATATTATACATCTGCACTTATAACTGTGTATTTTCAAATTTTCTGTCATTGATGGCTAGGTTTCAGATTACTGACTTGGCCGATCACATTCTTTCCCACTTCCCCTCCATCAAGTTGGTTTACAAACGTAATTGCATACTCTCTTACTCGTAAATGTGGATGATTCTTATTACTATTATTTTCATTATCATTTTAATATTTTTGCTGTTGTTTACTGTTTGTTAGGCAGGCAACATCAGTGATGAAATTAACTGTTTTCATGTGTGTGCGTGCGTCCACTAAACAATCTTATATTTCCCATAGTGGTTTCTGTCTTAGCATGACATGACAATCAAATAAACTCTTTTTTTTCTATTGTCATATGCTCTCATAATGAGCTTCACACAGTCTGTTAATATATTTTTTGCAGTGGCTGTGACTTTTTGGATTTTCCAAAAGAATGTTGGGCTGAAAAACACTGTAATTTTAACACTTGCTTATTTGTAATGCACAGTAAATGGGAGGAGTAATTTTGCTGTTCTTCCTGTTCCTGCTGCCTACCCAATGGGATACAACAGTGGTTAGGAATTAAAACAACCCTTTGCAGTAGTACATGCAATTATTTCTCGACAACAGTCACAATTATACCTGCTTCAAAATGTGGTTGCGATAATATGTAAGTACCAAAACTTTTATAGTGTTAATATTGTTTAACCTTCTCTTCCATATACAGTCACCATGCATCATATGTTTCTTTTGTACTTCAGGCTTTGTTCTAAAGATAGTTAACAGACATGTTTATTAAATTAATATATTAACATTTCTTACACGTCAGTAATGACTGCAGAACCAGCTTTGTTTGTGTCAGTCAGTCTCATATGCTGCAGTGCCTTTTATTATTATTTTTTTTTTTGATATATTTTATTTTTACTTATACAGTCATGCTATTTGTTTTAACCTATATAGTCACTTTGTTGTTGGTAGACATGACAAGTTGGCAAAAGTATGTTTTCTTTTTTTTTTTTTTTTTTTTTTTTTTATGATGGAAAAGGGCATCTTTCATTTGGTTAAATGTATTGAAATGTGCTTGTGATGTTCTTGACCTGCTGTGATTCCCCTGCTTCATTTGTTGCTTCTGAATACAGTACTGAAAAAGACTCATGCTACTTCCTTTTTTGCTCTAACAGTTGTAATAGGGCCTTTGAAACCTAGCTGTCTCTAAATGCTGCACTCTATACTTAAAAATAACTGTTTGCTTTTGTCCCCGCGGATTTTCCGCCAATTTAAAAACTAGAGACAATTTCTGCATGTTACTCACCTTGTGTAGGCTATCCATGAGCTTCCACTGCTTCATTATCATCCATTCAACCTGAAAACACCATTAACTTCTTTGCTTTGTATTTTCGGCATCAGTGCTATGACATCAGCGCTAAGAGACATGCATCTCCAGGAAATACTAAGCTTGGAAATCGCCGAGAAGTAACTTTATTAGCTTAAATTAATGCTATACACACATGCCTACTCAAAGATATTCATGACTTTGTACAACATAACTCATTACAATATACATTTTATTCTAACAGACACAAAATGTTCTCCAGAATAGATAGAATATTATTCTCTACACAGATAATAAATGATCTAACTAATAGTAAAATTATATCCTGCCCAATTTCAGATCATAACTTTATTACATTCGAGCTCAACATTAACAGTATTCCCAATGTTCAAATAAAAAGAATTCTGACATACCTTATACAACTTAAAGAATTCCAATCATTCCTAAAGAAGAAATATTAAACTTTATAACTGTAAATTCAACTTCCAATACACATGACATATATGTCTGGAATGCCCTTAAAGCTTATTTATATGTGCAAATTAATAAATGGTATTACAATAAAAAGAAAGTTTGGGAAAAAGATATCAGAACAATACAGGATAAACTAGATATACTGCATCTCAACAATAAAGTTTATCTTATTTCCAAAAATATAAGAGATGAGATAAACAAACTAAATGAAGAATATAGGACTATTCTTCATCATAAAACGATGATCACTCTTCAAAAATATAAATTTCTTGCCTACTCTTTAAATTCTAAACACTTAACCAACCTCAAAAACAAAAACAAAAGACTAAACAAACATAATTACATTAAAGATATATACTCTAAAAGGAAGAAAAAGAAAGTACACAGTATACAAGATATAATAGAATAATTTAGAATTCATTTCCATGAAATCAATTAAACATACACCAAATAGAATCAAAGGATAAAATAAAGGATTTTATTAATAAAAACTTATATAATAAACTAAATAACAAATAAACATTATTGGTAAAGAAATCACTTTAACAGAGGTACAAAATCAAATTAATAAGCTTAAACTTAACAAAGCGCCAGGAAATGATGGCATCATTTCCGAAATATATAAGATTATGCCCAAAATAGCTATCTCCCTTTTACATAATGTATATAAAGCAGCCCAAAATGATAGCATACTACCTCCTTCATGGAAATATACCTTCATATCACCCATTCTAAAATCTAACAAAAACCCTAAAAATTGTTCCTCATACAGATCCATATCCCTATTAAATGTCGATTATAAGATGTTTATGAATATATTCACTGAAAGACCAAGGACGTTTCTACCTCAATTAATAGATGATGATCAAACAGGCTTTGTGACCAATAGAAGCACCTTTGATAATATAAAGCGAACACTAGCCCTTATTGATTTCTCTCAAAGGAAAAATAAGAACTTGACATTAATTAGTCTTGACATAAATGCAGCTTTTGATTCAATTAATTGGGATTACCTGTTCATACTTCTAGAGTGTTTAAACTTCTCATACAACTTTATTAATCTCTTAAAACATTTATATGAAGGAACTTTTGCTTATATTAAAATCAGCTCATACATCTCCAGTACAATTCCTGTCATAAAAGGTACCAAACAAGGTTTCTCCCTTTCCCCATTATTGTTCATGCTGATAATGGAACCATGGGCAAATAATTTAAGAAATAACACAATACAGAAGATTTGGAAGTAGATAAAGATATAACAGCTAAAATTCAATTATTTGCTGATGATGCACATATCACCACAAAAGGAAATTACTCTTCTATATTATTTTATTTGATTCAATCAAATTCAAACAAAACTTTTCAAAAGGTTTCAGGGTTATCTTTCAATGATAGAAAAACTAAAATTCTACCCATACACTCAAGAAGTAGCAACAAATATAATTATTATGTTCAACAAACTCCAAATACAGACCAAATTACATATCTTGGAATTATTATTGCTAAAGATGTTAAATCAACAACACAACTAAACTATAACAAGTGTTTTGAAAATATCCAAAATTTACTTTCTAAATGGAATATATTATTCACTACAGAGGAAAGATTAACCCTTATAAAAATGATAATTCTACCTAAAATTTTGTATATTATACAATCTATTCAACTTCTTCCTTCAAAAAAGTTTATTAATACGTTAAATACTTTATTACTAAAATTCTTCTGGTCTCAAAAAAAAAAAAAAAACAAGAATAGCATTTAATCAACATCTTAACATCTGGAATAATGTCAGGATAGCATTTCCAGATTTAAATCTTTACTCTTATTTCCTCCATAATCAGAACAATTACAACTTTTAGACACTTCATATTCAGCCAAATGGAAGTTACTGTGGGAATTATCAGCTATGCAATTAATAATGAGGCCCTCAATGGACAAGTTAGAAATAATAAGCAATCCTACACTAAAGATTGTTTTGCCACCTACATAACTCCTAGTCATACTGCTAGTTACATTCATTATATCATAATTAACTTTAGAAATTTTATATATAAACATCTTAAATATAAAGAATGCTTTTTTTACTATTCCCTATAGCATTCACTCAAGAAATATTTTTAACCTCAGATTCAAACAAAATCACCATTTTTAAACATAATGAGCTCAAGTTCTGGTTCCAATTGACTTCTGAACATAAGACTAAATCTGTTGATCACATAATACAGGAATATCAACTGGACAAATCCATGTGGCTAGACATTCAAACACTCATATTATCTCTAGGTAATAAACTACAAATGATCTCTTCATCCACCAAACATGATCCTAGGATTTTATTACAATTTCTTCTATCAACCCTATTACATAATCATACTTACTCAGGCAAACTTTCTTTCATTTATAGAATCTTAAGAGAAGAAACATTCAGTTATCCACAAAACTAATGGAACTATTATAGTTTAATTAATTAATAACAATTTTCCGACTGATCAAGACAAGGCAAATATATTAAAATCAGCAGGAAAAAATGTTTTCTTTGCAATGGAAACTATATACCTGAAGATTCATGAACAGGTCATTTTACACTCCTCAATTAATTGACAAAATTAACAAAAAACAAAATATATGTTGTTGTTGTTGTATCTTTCTGCTTTTCCTGGTTAGGGGTCGCCACAGCAGAACTCTGGTCCGCTAATGATTGTCAGTTGATTTTTATGTGCCGAGTTGCCAGCCCTGATGCACAACCTTCAACAAAGGTACGCCCATTCACGCATGTCTCCATGCAGAAAATGCTCTGAGAATCGAACCAGACAGCGTATTACTGTGAGGCAACAACGCTACCGCAGCACCACCACCAATAAATGTAAATCAAATATAGACGTAAATTGAGCTCATATGTTTTAAGATTGTCCAGCTTTAAACATCTTTTGGGGAAATGTAAATGATTTACTACAGGCACTTTTCACTGACAACTTTATTTTAAGCAAATCCTTGGTTATATTTAATACACCTGTTTCACTATGTGTTAGAAAAATAAAGTACTCCTTACTTTGGCAGTACTAGTGGTGGCTAGGAAATCCATAACAAAAAATTGGATATCTGGATCTTCTCCTACATTTTCTGAATTCAAAAATGTATTAAATGACGTATGTAATTTACAATTAAAAAACATAATTTCTATAACTAGAAAAACATATGATCATCATTTGTGGTTCAATCTGCAAAACTTGTTGAAGTAGTATTAACTTTTATAATAAGTGCATTTTGTTCATTCCTTTCTGTGTTGTATGATATACACAAAAAATAATAGGTTATTTCTAATGATTTCACTGGATGTTTTGGTATATACTTCAGTTTTTATAAATTTGTTAATTTCTGTATATATATATATATATATATATATATATATATATATATATATATATATGTGTGCGACACATATATGTTAAAATTTTAGATTCACTTGTTCTTTATCTCTCATGATTTTATGTGATTGTATTATGTTACAATTAAAATCAATAAAAATTGTTTTGAAAAAAAAAGATATTTTTTTCATGAGTATGTTTTTATAAAGTATTGATTTTTCCCATGAGAATGTTTATATTAACTATAATAGCAACATGTAACATAGCCGCATGACACTGACTGATGACAAATCTTAGAAAGTCTGTTTAATTTTCATTTTCTATTTGTTTGGGGAATGCTTTGATTGGAGCATGAGGGGGTGTACCAGTGGGAGAGGAGTTTGAGCTAGGAGACAGAGTTAGTCATGTAGTGGGGGTAGGTAAGCAAGGGTAACCAGATTAATTGCAGAGAGAGCTAGGGGGTGGGGTGGGCTTGCAAAGATGAGAGTGTAGCTGACCAGGGGCTGTATTAAATAGGGCACACTAGCATGTCAGAAGGTCAGAGAAAACTGTAAATACATCAACATATACACTGTTTCATTAAAGTCACTCTTGTTGGACAGGTTTGCACAGAGAAGCAGGAATTCAACGGGGAGTGGATGGTCTTCGTATGTTGCAGGGGTTGATATATCCTTATTTTTGGTGCAATGGACCTGTAAAGTAAGATGGAGAAAAAAAATTGGGTAAAGGTGAGATGAATAAGAGCTGTATAAGATGGAACTAAAACAAACAATGAACTACTAACCATAAACAAAAACAATAAATGCCGAACTCTGCTAGGAAAATCCAAGGCACATCAACCATTTAAAAACCTTTTTATTAACCATTTAAGCACTTTCATCTCTGAAGTGAGACTTCATCAGAAAGAGAAAAACTCCATTAATGAACATTTAAATACTGATTTAAGTTATGACATCACACAATCAATCATAAATTTAAAGCTATATATACCCAAGCAAAAATACTCATTTAAAACTATAAAGAAAAATCATGCTAATAAATGAATATATAAACAAAATATGCATTATTTTATATTATACTTCGCAATTATTTTAGACTTTTTTACACATTCTAAATGAAAAGGCCATCGGGTCATAATCTAATATGAATGAATAAAATGTTAACTGAAAATAATAGGTTACTACGAACAATAATCAAAAAATGTTTATATATATATATATATATATATATATATATATATATGGTTCCCATTCAGAAGCCTGAAACATCATAAGCCTGAAAATCAAAATCCTGAAACCAAAAGCCTGAAAATTCAGAATCCTGAAAACTCAAAATCCTGAAAGCCCAAAATCCTGAAAGACCAAAATCCTGAAACTCAAAATCCTGAAAACACAAAATAGACATACTGATGTCATTGTGGCTTTGCTATTGTTAGCCCTGTGGTGTTAGGTCATGCGTTGGGGTCAGGTAAGTGTGCGGTTGGTTTTATTTTAGGGTTAGGGGCGGTTTAAGTGAGTTAGGGTTAGGGCGCAGGTTAGGCATGTATGCAATAGTGACAAATATTGGGGTTAGGAGCGGTTTAAGTGAGTTAGGTTTAGGGCGCGGGTCAGGTGAGTGTGCGATAGTGACGGACCTTAGGGTTAGGGTTAGGGTCAGGGTCAGTTGGTAGATATTAGTGTCTTTATAGTGACATATTAGCATTATTTGTGTTTTCAGGATTTTGAGTTTTCAGGATTCTGAATTTTCAGGCTTTTGGTTTCAGGATTTTGATTTTCAGGCTTATGATGTTTCAGGCTTCTGAATGGGAACCATATATATATATATATATATATATATATATATATATATATATATATATATATACATATATAAATATGTAAAATTATATAACAAACTTCTATCATACTTAATAATATTATTTCACCAATACCTATCCAATAAATATTACATAAATATTTCATAAATATTAATATAAATATTAATATACACACACACATATATATATATATATATATATATATACAAAACACTTAAAACTTTATTTATAAATACTCATTTAAAAATTTATTTAAAAATGATGTTAAATTCATATGTTATTGGCCCTTTCCATTAACATAGGTGCCAAGGAAACATGATCATTTAAACCTGGTGTAAACATAGAAGCCAGTCTAAATTGCCACTGGCTTTCTTTCTTTTTTAGGGTGTTTTTCCAATCACCCCCTCTCGGATTTATTTGTACTACATCCAGAATACCAAAAACAAATTTTTCAAAATTGTTACAAATAATAGCATGTTTGTATAGAGCATTTGTAGATTTGTTATTTTTTATGTCATTTAAGTGTTCATATATTCTATTCTTTAACATACCTTGCCTACATAAAAATGTCCACTAGTATAACACATGGCTAAATACCCCACTCCCCTAGTATTACAATTGCCCTTCTTGAAATAAACCCTACTTTTCATGTTGTTATTCAAAACCAAGCTTGATTCCTTATTAATAATAATAGGGGCACATACCACACCGTTTTGTCCCTTGTATAACTGGAACATCTTTATTTAACTTATATTCTAACAACTGTTTAACATTGTATCCCACCTTATTAATAAATCTAGGTTTATTATCCACTTTTTGAAATATGTCTTCATTTGTTCTAAATATACTCCTGTTTCTTTCAAAAGCCTGTTTAATCATAGTACTTCTAGCATTATACTGTAAAACACAGGCTTTCCTAAAATTCTTGGAGATATCTTGTTCACCTTTATTGATACTGTCATTTACTATGTTTATATTTGTTCCCCCATTCAGAATATATTTCTTGAAGAATACCATCTAATAAATCTTTAGGGTAGCCTCTCTCGGTAAACATTTTAGAAATAACTTGAAATTCACTATATAAATCCTCCTTGTTTGATGTCATCCGTGCTATTCTAATAGCTTGTCCTTTGACAATACTAATCTTTTGCCCTAACGGATGATTACTTTCAAAATGTAGATAAGCATTGCAAAAAGTCTTTTTTCTATATATTTGCAATTTAAATTTTCCTTTTTCTTTAGATATGTATGTATCCAAAAAACTAATAGCCTGCCTATCATACTGAAAAGTAAAACTCGAAATCTGTACTGGAGTTTAAATAATCTATAAATTTTGGAATCTCATTTTCCAGGCCCCCCCATAAGATAAAGATATCGTCCAGATATCTAAGGTACAATCTAATATTTTGCCAAAATGTACTACCCATAACATGTACAATTTCCCAACCCAGTAAAACCAAATTGGAATACACCGGTGAGCATGTTGCTCCCATCAGGACACCTTTTATCTGCTGACAGTATTCCCCATCAAACCATAAAAAATTATTATCCAAAACTATACCCATAAGTTCACAAATCAATTTTACCATATCATTCTCCAACTCCGAAAACTGAAAAAGGACCTCCTCAAATAATAACATACCTTCCACTTTGGGAATACTGGTAAAAAGATCATTGTCAGTGTCAGTGTCATGCTTTAGATAGCTAGACTTTTACAGCTTTCAAAGTAAGGAATCAGGTTGTAGCTTACTTGTAGATTATGCGCGCTTACTAATAACATATAGTTCTGAGATGTTTGAGCCTGTTTGTCAATATAGTTCTGAGATGTTTGAGCCTGTTTGTCAATGTGCCAGTTCATTTGCGCTTACTATGCGTGCGACTTCAATGGTTGGAAACAGGCACGAGCTTTAAAATGAGTAAGCGCAGCACAGCAAATCACTGCACTTGAATGAGAATGACATGTTGTATGTACGCTATTCAGTAACTGATGGGATTGATGTAATGTGCTGGCAACAGACTGGCAAAGGAGATTTAAGAGGAGTCTCTTGGGAAGTTTATTTGTAGGGTAGTACCTGCCAAACGTAAAACTCCTACATTTTGTGATGTTTTAATCTTGTGCATTATTTTAATATTAGAAGGCAACAGTATAAGTTAGCAGGAATACCTTTTTAATGTTGTGTGAATGTTGTGAAAAGATTGTGTGCTGATATGCTGGGGTTGTGTGGGAATAAGCATGTCCCTGTAAACTGGAGAACACTGGAGCTCTGACGTGTGTGTGTGTGTAAAATAAAGCTCTGGGTATGGCGAAGGTTTGCTCTTCACTGTGGGATAACTTTTCAAATTCATTGCTGCTCATAATTGTTTAATTATTTATCTATTTTTTGAGAGTTGGGGGAACACATTATGTAGAACTCAAAAGTTTCTGCCCCAAAATCATTGTCTGGAATTTTGCGCAGGTTTGGGTATGGTCAGAGTGAGTGATAAGTGCCAGGACTACTAACCGTGTTTATGAAGAGCTTGTGAAACTTCGCAGGAGTGTTCCTTTCAACCTCTTGGTTCAAGAATTCTATACAAAGCCAAAATAATGGCGTGACAAAGGCTCAAAACCAGGGATAAATTTTAAATATTTCTGCTGTAGGCTTAGTTTACATAATAATAGGTTTTGCATTTGCATGCATTTCATGAATGATCTGAAGTTCAAATAACTGTCATTATTTAGTTACATGACTTGTCATTGATTTACGAGAAAACCACAAATTTTATGAGGAACATACTGATCGTGAGGCAAATATTTGGACATTTGAGAGGTTTGCACTTGTATGTATGTATTTTAAACTGATAATAATAACTTTATTTTACGAATGTGCTCAGGTTTGCAAGAAATCCCGTCGGATGTTTTTGAGGGAGGTGGGGGCAACGGTCACTGATGAAGATGGCCCATACCTCTCATGTGTCTGTGGTTAGCTCATATTCAAAATGATGGGTTCTAGTTGTCAAAACCACAGACGTCTGTCTGAAAACACACACTAATTTCATCTTCTTGTATTTTGTTAAGCTTTTCAATTAGTAATATTAATAGTTTCCTTAATTTGAAACCTTTTTTCCTGACTGCAGGTAAAAGACTGGTAGTTTTGGAAGATACTCTTGTCGTTGGTGGGAGCTGTAATATCACTGAACAAGATATCCCTCTATGCTTGACCACAGTGGAGTATCAGGTACAGTGAGTGCAAATGTATTTTCACTAGCTGTTTACCCATGTTTTACAGCTGCTTTGTACAGATAGATATGAGACTGAATGGGTTGGCCATCTCTGGTTGAAACTACCTGCTGTGTATCAACTCAGTGAAAGATCTAAGTATAATTAAAGTGAACACTGTACTGTAGTCCCCTTCCCCTTCTTTCTTCAGTAGGCCTTTGAAGTACAATTTATTACAAGTAAATGGCAAACTTACTTAAATATGTTGTGGTAGAGGTAGTAGAGTGCACAACATTATGTTAGAAGGTAGAAGCTCTTTCTGTTTCACTTTGTGATAGGGACATCACCCCCCCCCCCTCCTTAACTGCTACCCACCTTGAGAACATTGTAAAATACATTGTTAGGGGTTAAGGGGGCTGTCCCCACCAAAGTGTTGAGTGTAAGCATTATTTGTTGGGGTGCTATCTAAATAATAAATGTTGGTAATACTTCACCATCCAGACTTCCATTCTTAATCCATGTATGCACTGTAAGTGTATCATTTGCATAACTGTGCGCACATTTGCCACAACTGATGACATTTTGTGCGTGTCTCTCTCTCTCTCTTGTCGATTCTTTACACCTTGGGGCACAGCCACCATTATTTAGGTGAACTCATTGTCTCAATCTGCTATTCTGGGGTCTTTGACATTTTTTTTGTTTTTGTTTATACACAGTAAAGCTATTCTTTGCGGATTAGCAAGTTTCCTATTCTGCATGTAATACTAAAAGAAGTTGGTTTGCTTCTATGAGTAGTGGGACACCTAGGAATATGCAAATATCTTGCATCATGTTGATACACCAACATGTAATTTATATGCATGGTTAGCTCTAGATCTAAGCATTTTGAGACAGGAAGTTTCTCTTTTTTAGTAAATGTTGTACTGTGTTTAACGGTGTATCATAATTTGTTTTAAGTCTTGCAGTTGTATGCCCATAAGTAAAAAGAAAGCAGAGTTATTGGAGACATTTGCTGGAGGAAATGAAGCAGAGGGTTTAGTTTTGTGCAGCACACAAGTGTTCTACTTTGAAAGTTACGCATTTTAACAGTTGCTTTGATCAGAAACTTGTAGTATATTTAAGTAACTTGATCTGCGCGTATAAATCTCCCTGTTTTGCTCTCTATTTTTTTTATTTATTTGTTTGATAATAGTTCTTGTTTTAGCATTTGCTCTACCCCAAATGGTCTGATAGGGCTGTCAGGTTAATGTGATTTTTGTTTTGCAGCTAATATGTTTCTTTTTCCTCCCTCTGTATTTTCATAGAAACTTTTTTTTTTAGTCTTTTTCTTTTTAGGCTGTTTTCTCTACTTCATGTTGAATGGGAGTACTCTCGTGTTCCATTTTGAAATTGTGTGGAGGGAATATCTATACATATTTTTCAGTAGTTTACTTTGATTTGTGGTGGCTGCCATCATTCAGTAATTTTTATTTGTTGACCACTGTGTCTAGCTTGTGTAGAGCTGGGTGAGACTTGCAGAGAAAAGGTTATAATTGTCTAAGATACACTGGCTAAAGGTCATATGTAACTCTAACGTTTAGTACACACGCAGGGATATCTGAGGAGCACTACAACAATGAAGCAAACTAGCAATTTTTTTTGTCAGTAGTTAAGTATGCAGTGGCTGAAAAAATCCACATGAGTAATACTTATGCAGTGAGAATTGTATATTGAATATGGTGCTCATGGCGTTTGGTATATACAGGGACAAAAATGTTAACAGATTTTTTAAATGCAAATAGTACACAAATGTACAAAACTACCCAGTAAAAGTGGAATGTGGATGTGGTTATAAATATAGTGTAGTGAAGTGTTGCGAAGACCCTTGTATACAGCAAAGTAGCAGACGACTTTTCATCAGTAACAAACTCCCCTATGTATTCACTTAGATAGCCAGAGATGTTGAGTTTTCTGTGCAGCATGCTAAAGCTGCCCCCTTTTCTGTGACAGCTTGTTGCTTCAGTAATTACTCTGTTTGATCCAGCAACACGTTTTTCTTTTTTTCATGATTATGATGTGAGGGACTGAATCTCCAAGTCTTTTGTGCACTGTGGGCTTTTCCTGGATCAGAAGGCTGAAATGTAATTGAAAATCTGATGTAAGGAGAGTTTAACTAAAATGGTGTGGGATTGTTTGTGTGACTGAGGAGACTGAATAGCACAAAAATGACAGTTTCAAAGGGGGAGAAGTCCAACATGAGCTTTTTTGCAACTTGTGAAGATCTAAAGGCCTAATTTTATAGCTAAAGATCAGGAGCTGTTATGGTAAGTTTTGAGGGGAGGTGGGAGGACTGTGGAATATTCACTTATGGGGGGGGGGGGCTTTAGGTATTGTAAGAAGTATTACTTGCTTCAAAAGTTGTTTATTCATTCTTGTTTATAGACTATTGGCAAGGGACAGTATTCACTCGAATATCAAGTGTGATGATGTGTGTGCAGTAGCAAAGGAGTTAATTCCTTTTATTAACTGGGATAGTCCAATTTGACAGTTGCCCCTTTTTAGAAGAGTCCCTGAGAGAAAAGTTCCACCGAACCTAGCTCCCGATTATTTTTGTGAGTTGCTATTGCTGTCTTATTTTCCTATAAAGATTCATCTTTAGACTACTTCTGTTTGTTTGCCACTAGATTCCTCCTTTTCTGCCTGTCCTCAATTAAAGCAGTTTCTGAAAGAGGGTTTACATATCTGCCCACCTAGAAAGCAGTTGGCTTATCCACCTTGGGATATTACTTTTGTGTTTGAAAAGCTGACATTTCTATTTGAACCAGTTCATTATACAGATTTGAGGTTCTTAACATGGGAAAAATCTGTATTACTCATTGTACTGACATCTGCAAGAAGAGCATCAGAGTTATAAGCTATTATTGTGAGTGTGACCTACCTCATTTTCCATGGGGATAGGGCTTCTTTAAGAACCAATCTTCATTCTGTGCCTAAAGTGGTTTCAGAGTTTAAGACAAACTATTCATCTCCCCTGTACTGTCTCCAGAATCTAAAAATAAAAAAAGAAAGAATCCTACATACTCTGGGCAGGCACTTCAGATACAGCTAAACCTTTCAGGAAAGCCAATTAGCCATTTGTCTGCTATGAGGATAAGAAAAACCGAACAGTGTCAAAACAAACAATTTCCAGATGGCTTTCTTAAGCTATTTCTTTCTGCTGTGCTGACTGTAACAGACATTCCTGGCATGTTTAAGGGCCCATTCTACCAAAGTTTTGGCTTATCTGTGGCCCTTCCGAAAGGGGTATATTCGAGAAGTATTCTAGAGGCAGTAGTTTGGTCCTTTGTATGCACTTTCAGAAGTAATTGCAAATTATATTTATTTTCAAGGTCCAGTACAGGCTTTGCAAAGACCATTCTCCACAGGCTCCTGGATGCTTTAAGTCCTTCCTCCTCCATGTATGTGTATAAACTGTAGTAATCTACCTGGTACACTTTAGGTTACTGCAACAGTGATCTAAATGTTGCATGTAGTACTGTTATGTAAGCAACTTAACTGTTATAGTCATAAGAGTGGGGGCGAGGGAGCGCCCCCCACACACTTTTACAGCTGCAAGACGTTTTAGGACCCAACAGAGGACTCGTGCATGTGTCGCACAATAATATGAATTTTAAACACAAATGTGCACAGGTTCTCAGCTGCCAGAGTCACCCACAGTAAGCACTGCTCCTTTATGTTATAAAACTGCTGCTAAGCTCCCAATCACATCATCACCCACAGTAAGCACCGCTTCCTTTATTTGTGTTATGAAACTGCATCTAGGCTCAATTTCCATGTATTTTACATACTTTGATAAATATCAATACATATAAAGCAGTACATGTCAGTCCATATGAATTACAGAAAAAGTCAATTCATTCCTTGAACTTTAACTATACCCTGACTTAGGAATGGGGGTTCATTCCCATCATGGTACTAGAAACCCAAATACCTGGAGAAATTAAATACAGCTCATCAATAGCTGGAGTATCAAAAATGGGCTCAACTCAAATCTCCACTTATCACATTGACAGTCTCAAGTTAACAAATTTCAAGGATGATTGTAAGCTGGGAGTCATCATCAAGTTCCCCTCTGACACTCCGGCACCCCAACAGGAGCTTACAGCTGTCAATAGCTGGTGTACCAAAAATGGGCTCAAACTATATTGGGATTTAGCATAATGGTTAAGGTGCTTACCACATAAACACAAGGTACAGGGTTTGGTTCTCACCTTTGGACGTGAAACTGTCTAGGCTTAAAATTGCTCAGAGAGGCAGCCAGCTTAGTAACTACCTATGAAAAAGTACAACATTGTAGCATTTGGTAAGAACCCCTAGCTGTAGCTTATAGCACTGAAAGAACTGTTGCTAGCATGATTATTAGTTTGAATAAAAAGCTGCAAGAGTGATATCAAATATAAAGGGTTAAATTAGAAATAGTACAAAATACTGAAAAATAAGTAGTAGTAAGTACTGAAAAATAAAATAGTAGTAAGTTAAAAATAAGTAGTTTTACTCGTCCCTGGCTGCTGCGTGTTCCTGAACCCAGAGGATATCTACAACCTCAATCTACCCACGGCCTTCCACTACTGAACATACCTGGCCTCTAAGGACCACCTGAACTACCTCAGGCTTTGGCCAAGTTGGACCGTCTATCTTTTCTACTGCCCCACTGATTTTCACCTGCTACTACAATAGTTAACATTCTACCCACGGCCTTCCACTACTGAACATACCTGGCCTCTAAGGACCACCTGAACTACCTCAGGCTTTGGCCAAGTTGGACCGTCTGTCTTTTCTACTGCCCCACTGATTTTCACCTGCTACTACAATAGTTAACAAAGTATGTTTGAACTTTTGGCACATCTTGAAAGATATTACTTGTTCATTGGCTTGTAAATTTTGTTTTGCCTCTGAATCAGGTATTCCAGCAGCCAGACTCCTCTCCCGGCCCAGTATCACCTGATAGTCCTTTCCCCTGTTTCTACCTTTTCTTTCCCCACCTACGCATTCCTTGCCTAGGTTACTTTCAGTATCTTCCATCTGCCCACTAGGTGGCAGTATAACACAGCTTTGTGCCCTCGCTGTCTCCCCCTCTTACGATTCTTTAGCCCAATAATTTCTCTTTTCTTCTATTTCTCATCTATTACCTTGCTGCTTCTCCTACTAGCCCCTCCTCTTCTCCTCCTTCACCTACATTAGACTATATCCACTTCTAGCTTCCCTGCCTCTTTTTCCTCTCTCCTGCACCTTACCTTAGATAGTTAGGTAATACTCACATTCACACCTTATCTATCTCTCCATCTTAAGCTTTTGCCTTGTAAAGGGCTTTTACAGCTACATTTGTATCGCCAGATTCTCTATCTTCTCACCCAGACTGTATTTCCTACCTTACCAAGCTTCTTGGTGCTGCAGCTCTCCTCCTGGACTGATTGGCTACGCTTTCTCCAGTAGTTGTTTCTGCCCTGCTTCGCTCCCCTCCCTACCCCCTTATCCCACCCACCCCAACTACCTCAGGCTTTGGCCAAGTTGGACCGTCTGTCTTTTCTACTGCCCCACTGATTTTCACCTGCTACTACAATAGTTAACAAAGTATGTTTGAACTTTTGGCACATCTTGAAAGATATTACTTGTTCATTGGCTTGTAAATTTTGTTTTGCCTCTGAATCAGGTATTCCAGCAGCCAGACTCCTCTCCCGGCCCAGTATCACCTGATAGTCCTTTCCCCTGTTTCTACCTTTTCTTTCCCCACCTACGCATTCCTTGCCTAGGTTACTTTCAGTATCTTCCATCTGCCCACTAGGTGGCAGTATAACACAGCTTTGTGCCCTCGCTGTCTCCCCCTCTTACGATTCTTTAGCCCAATAATTTCTCTTTTCTTCTATTTCTCATCTATTACCTTGCTGCTTCTCCTACTAGCCCCTCCTCTTCTCCTCCTTCACCTACATTAGACTATATCCACTTCTAGCTTCCCTGCCTCTTTTTCCTCTCTCCTGCACCTTACCTTAGATAGTTAGGTAATACTCACATTCACACCTTATCTATCTCTCCATCTTAAGCTTTTGCCTTGTAAAGGGCTTTTACAGCTACATTTGTATCGCCAGATTCTCTAT
>NC_056745.1:628848091-628896324 GCF_019279795.1 Protopterus annectens | reverse complement strand
TGGCTCATGCTCTAATGTAAGTAAGCTTAAAGAATTTACCAGTGCCAACACCAACAAAGTGTATAATTTAAGGGCATTTGGTAACTGCAGTAGTAGTTGGATTGTTTATTTAGCCACCTGCCAATGCTCAGCTTTTTATGTGGGCCAGACCTCTCACTCACTTAGAATTAGAATGACTGAACATAAAAGTGACATCCGTAATAAAAAAGAAACAAATGCTTTATACAGACATACCATGAAACATACTAATGCCAAGTTCATGTTTATGATCATAGATAGAATCACAGGGGACAGAAGTAACCAACAGGGTTGGCACACTATTTTAAATCATAAGGAGAAATATTGGATCATTAACCTTGGGGCATTATTTCCCCCAGGTCTCAATGATCATTTGTAAAAAGCCTAGAGATGACATGTTTATTTGGTGAATCCACCAACTAATAGCAGCTGTGGGTTCATCTTCTTCTGAAGCCTAAATATGCTCATAATCAACTTGAACGTAAGTGTATATTTATAATTTGTGGAACATAC
The DNA here is from genome assembly GCF_019279795.1 of Protopterus annectens. NCBI lineage: Eukaryota > Metazoa > Chordata > Ceratodontiformes > Protopteridae > Protopterus > Protopterus annectens. The sequence continues at coordinate 628,895,793 of NC_056745.1, read as the reverse complement.
TTTCTGATTAATTACTGTACATACCAGGTTACTCCATTGGGTATGCAGGAATTTTACATTAGATGTAAAATTAGAGTTTTGGATAGAACATATGTCCTCTCAGATTTCATGTTTATATATGTTATGTCTTATATATACATAGATATATATACACATTAACAGAATTTTTTACACTTTATTCATAATATATATATATATATATATATATGTTTTCTTATATATTACAATATCTAATATATTCTATATATTGTATGAAGCTTATGGGATATGCCCCCCCAGGCAGGGGTGGCTCGTGGCATCGGACTGCCGGACTGCAGCCCCCTCACCCCTCAGCAAGAAAAAGTATTTTTTAGTTTAATTATTTTTTTTTTTTACTGTCTGACTCTGACTTGACTTACTCCTCATCTTTTTTTGTTTCTCTGCTGCCGACTGACTCGGCGAATACGCTCATGTGCACTTTGACCAGTTCGGGTTGCGGCGTTTTTTTTTTTCTTTCTGCTGCAGTCCGGAGAGGCAATTAAGGCATCAGTGAGATGCCCAGCAGTCTATGCGGTTGGGAACCGCATAGAATTGGAAGGGGTTTGAAATGCCACGTCCGCAGGCACGTACATGACGTGCTTGGGCTAAATGGCTGCTGATTGGTTGTCGCTCTCTTCCTGGGCTTTATGTGCTGGGAAAAGAGCGAGAAGCAAACAGTTATAGCCATTTTCGGTTGTGGAACTTGTAGAGTGCACTGAGTGATTTCTAATTCTTGGCGGCCTAAAGTGGTATAACTTATGTAAATGTCTGGAGTTTTTGGTAAGTCTAACTATTGTCCAGTTTACTTTTATTTATAAATGTCGACTCATTTCACATCTGTTAAAAATCCTATCACTATGGAAATTTTAGAATAAATTAAATGCCTCAAGACTATTTTCATAGTGCATTAGTTCCAGCTTATAAAGCTCAGATAGTGGTCATGTAGGCCTAAAACAATGGTTACTTACAAACAAAGCTTGTCCCATTGCCTGCTTCCTCTAGAAATAACCAAGCCAATTTTATGTACAAGGGCAGAGCTTTATTTACAATTATAATATCAGTGGCAGATAAAATGCATTAAGTGCAATCAGCTCATAATGCTAATAATGGTACCCTCGGATTGAGAAACATTCTATTCATTGCAGTAGAAAAATAATTACGACAACTAGCCACACACAGAGTGTGTGCGATTCAGTGATGGGCTTGGCATGAGTACTGGAGGCCGAGCAGCATAGCTGCCTGCACTGTATGATTATTGATTTATAATGACGTGGTAATGAGCAAAATTATTAAAATGAGGGTGTGTGTATGTATGCAAATGAAGAAAAACAATACAGCACAGTGATTTAGAAATGTATAAAGTCCACAACTTGAAGCACCACCACCGCTGAGTTTTCTTGTCTTACTGTTGGACCTCAGTGGTCTTTTTTGTTTTGCATATCCATTCATTTTATGGTCTGTACGATATTTAAGTATTTGCTGTGTGATGAGTACATTGTGCCTTTGGGTAGCAGGTTTACATACTGTTCTCATTGTGTTACATTTCTGCGTGGTACATTCTTGGGAGCTGCTGTGCTCTACACAGGTTGCTAGGTAACAAGTACAGAGCCTTAAGCAATGATAACTTGTTGTACCTGAGAGAAGAATGAAATTTGGCTGCGTGCTTGAAATGTAGTTGAGCTTAGAATTCTGTGCTCTGCATGTGATGTTGTTTTAAATACAATTAAAGTTTTTTTGTTTGTTTGTTTCACAGGCAAAGATTTAAGTCAGCTGTTCTAAGTCAGCTGTTTTCAGCCAGAATATATTTATATCCTGATTAGATTCTGGGCATCTTTGACATTGGTAATATGGGAGGACTAACACTTTTTAACATATATAAGTGCTCTTCTCTTCTCTACTTTAATTTTTATTATTTTTTTCGGAAGTCACAATAACCAAGAAGAGAGTCAATCACATTGTATCTTACTCACCCCACTTGTTAACTTGTTGTAGAGAAGTGGTATTGTACTGTTGTGTACAGAGTGTATTATTCCTCACATCATGATTCTCATACAAAGCAACCTGAATTGTGTCAAGCAATATACTTTGTCTAGAAATAGAACATATTAAGAGACTTAATGTGTTGGTGGCAAAACGTTGACACTGAAACTTACAGCTTTCTTTGTCTGTGTTTTAAGTGAAGGCAGTAAGTGTATGTGGCTATAGAAGGGGACTTGTCTTCTAGAAGAAGTACTTTTATTGATTGTATTATCCTGGGTTGTTGTTGTTGTTGTGTCTTTCGGCTTTTCCCGGTTAGGGGTCGCCACAGCGGAACTCCGGTCTGCTAATGATTGGCAGAAGATTTTTACAGGCCGAGTTGCCAGCCCTGACGTACAACCTTCAATGCCCCTTCACGCATGTCTTCACACAGAAGACACTTTAGCTGAGAATTGAACAGGACAATGTCTGGCTGTGAGTCGACAATGCTACCGCAGCACCACCACCGCAGTACAGGTCTTTTTTGCTCTCTTACTGGATTAACATAACAGGTTAACACACACCTGATTGTATCCTGGATATCACAGTGGTTAGAATTGCTATGACACAGTATCTGGAGTGCTAGTTTGGCCCTCATCTAGGGTGCTGTCATTGTGGAATGTACCACATCCTGTATGTTTATGTGTGGGTTTTTGCAGGATGCTCTGTTTTCTTTTCATAGCTCAGTGATGTGCTCTATTAAGTTACAAGTCCCTCAAATTGCCCATAGGTATGCATGCAGCAAGTGTGTGTGTGTGTGTGTGTGTGTGTGTGTGTGTGTGTGTGTGTGTGTGTATGTGTGTGTGCGCACACACATCTTGTGATGCATGGACACCCCTATTATCTTTCTAAGTTTATAAGAGGAATATTTAAAAAATGTCCTTATTTTTGGGCCTTTGTCCCACTTCTATGTATGGCTTTGTCCAGATTTCTTGCTCTGAAGTTGAGAGGTATGACAAATGTGTCAGGGCTATCACAGTCAGCCAGAGACATTTCAAATTGTGACATACTTGTTGCACCCCACTCCCCCATGTAGTGACTCTGGATGTGTCCAAGCAAGGCAAGGAATAGTTATGCAGTATAAATGTGCAGAGTATCCCCCCATCCAAGGAAGACACAAGTACTACAGTGGCTTTTCATCTGTTCTTGATTTTGCAGAATGGTCTGGTTTGTCATATTTTTGTACTGTTGATTTATGCTTATTACTCAAAGTGCCTGTTGCTCTGCGTTTAAGTAGCAATGCTTTAATGACCATCAGGTAAGCTTGTCTGAGATTGTAAGATGCAAGTAAGCTTTAATAAGCATACTGTTAAAGAATTGCCAACATTGAAAGCCTTTCTGTTGTTGCCATGCAGAGAATACTTAACTGGATAATGTATAAGCCTTGGGTATTGAAATGCATATGACAGTGTTTATAATAAAGGACAGGATTACATTATTTTAAGAAGCTCATTACACTCATTGGAGACGTCCAGTCATCTCTGCAGGCTTTACCCGTAAACTAAACAGAATGCCAATCGTGTGGTCCATAACCTGTACAGTGATCCTTTAAGCAATGTATCTTGAGCTTGCTTCTTATTTGCTTTTCATTTTTTACTTTGATCATGTTTTCCCCATGAAACAAGAAGATAGTTGTCAGGCAGCAGGTCTTTTTTTGGATAAGAAACATTATTACAAGTGGGGGCATCACAGAGATTTCTACTTTCAGTGTGTTACTTGGTAGTTGGTACTTTAATAAAGCTGAATATAAATTATAATTAGAACTACAGTGCAAAGAGAAGTGGTTTGAGTTGAGTGCTGTTTGTTTTTCTTATACTTGATTTTGACTGGCATTCCAGTAATGTATTTAAAAAGTAATTTATTTTTTCATGCCTCACAACCTTTTTGTTTCCATCTAGATATTAAGTAAGCTGTCATGCAGCCAATGCATTGAAATATTTTTATTCTTCTACACTTCATTTTTGTCATGATTGGACTCTCATAATGACAGTTTGGCACCCAGGGCAGCATATTAAAGTTAGTTTTTGTGGATTTGAGCATAGCTCCTCCCCTTTCTAGTTGGCTGCACCCCTTCCCATTGACCCCACCCATTCAGCTGTCTCCTGCAGCCCCCCTTTGATTTTAAGTCACTAGCCGCCACTGCCCCCAGGTGGAGTTACACTTGGCAGTTATCATTCATTTTATGTTATGGTTTATCAAAAATTGCATATTTGTGTTATTTATATAATTCTTTTTTGTTTCATTTATTTATTATTTTATATATTGTGTCATGCTCTTCTGCTAATTTTGTTTATAAATGTCTATATATTCAAACAATATAGTTAAGCAAAAGTTGTATGTTTGTAATATTATATTGTACTTTAACCATTATGCTGGGCTATACCATGTTCTCTATTGGTTAGGGATGAGTATAAATAATGACTATTCTCATCGGAGGTTAAATTTACCCACTGATGAAGGCTGGTTAGCCAAAACCGATTTGGAGATATTTATAATACTGAATAAATACAATATTTGACTTTCATTCCCGACATCAGTATCTTTATATTGCATTTGCTGGCCGTTTGTGTTTTGGATGTTAATGGTTGGGCCAAGCATACCATACTTGCAAAGTATAGAGTTTTTGTTTCTGCCATTTCACCCAGAGCTAAATGGAAGAGGGGCACTGACCACAACTCTGATTTGTGATGTATAACAATAAGTATTCTGATTGTCTTGCTTATTTTTGCTAGTTATTACTTATTCTAGATATTTATGGCAGTTTTTTTTGTCTGCTGCATGCTTTATCTGTATTTTATCACTATAAAGTAATCTGCATGTTTGTACTAAAAGTGTCTGCCTTACAGGGCCTGATAAATAAGGTTTTTACTGTCACACTGTAAATCTTTTCTAGCTAATTTCACTGTGTGTAATGTATTAACTAGAAATGTTCTCCATTTGTTTAACATCTGCTTGTTTGTCCTGATTTCCTGCCAAGGAGTGTATCATATAACTGATTTGTTTGCAGTTAAAAGCATTCTCTGGAATCTTCTTGTTCCTTTATTTGTTTTAAACTTTCATGTAGTGGCTCACTACTGTTTTTCTGCTGTGATAAACATTTCTGTAGTGTTTTCTGCATAAAATAGTGTAGCTAGTAGCTTTAATAGTTTCCCACTCTCCCTATTTATTGGTGTCTTGTTCTTATACTTGGCGGCATTGCAGTTGCCTCCCCTTACTATAAATTTGATCTGAGGCATTCCTCCCAGTCCAGTTTCATTAACTCATTCTACCTAATACAGAGAGAACATTTTAGAAGCACAGCCAGCGTTAGGCACCCACCAAACCCGTGGCAGCAGATGGCCCCGGTTATCTCCCCATGCATGAGGGCCCCATATTAAGTAGCCACGGGTTTCTCCATCTCTTCCACTCCTTGTTTGATGCCTCATTCATTCGGCTGTTTAGTGCCGACGGGAGATTCAGCTTTTTTTTTTTCCTGAAAGAACTTGCTTCTTTGACTGCTGCAGCCACTCAGGTTGCAAGATGCACTCAACCAGATCCACTTCAGTAAAACAAGGGACCTGACTGGTTCCAGCAGTCAAGGAAGCAAGTTCTTTTTTCTGATTGGCTTTGCCTTAATATGGAGTCTGCTGGGTCTGTTCTGTTGCTTATTGATGTTAGGCACACATCCGAACTGCATAGATTTTTTTAAGAATATCCAGATTTTTGCTTTATTCTTCACATAATTTGTGGTTTTCTTATACATCAATGAGTATTGACGTCACTAAATAATGGTATATATTTAAGTTTCAGACTTTATATCCTTCAGAAAATGTATGCTAAAGCAAAGCCTGAAAGCAAATTTGTAAATTTATATGAGCAATATTTAAAAAGTGTCCCTATTTTTAAGACTTTGTGCCCCATTATTTTTGTCTTTGTCCAGATTTTTCATGCTAAGAGGTTGGGAGATATGCTGTGAGGATGGATGGAAGATGCAAGTTTTCCTGGAATGACTGTGGGATCAGCAAAGCATCTGTATTTTAACTTCCCTTTTAAGGGCAATTTATAAAAGATCTGAAAAGCAGTCCTTTTGAGGGCAATTTAAAAGGGCTGAACAGCTCTGGTCTGTGTGTAATTGAAGCAAGCAGAGGATTAGTAACAGCCCTCTATCATTTGCAGAAAAGGTAAGTTGCTGGGTTTATTTTTAAATTTATTTTTTGCTGGGGGGGGGTGAGGAAACCTAGGGAGAGGATTGTATAACATTTTCAGAGGGGCTGTGGTTGTAACAGTTTTATTTTATCTTTGTCCAGAATTATTCTGCTAAGAGACTGAGGAAGGAAGGTTTGTTTATAATTAATTTCCAGATTTGATGTAGTTTTTTATCTAGTCTTGCATAAAAACATTCATTATTGCATTTTTGTTTTGTGTACAGCTGTGCTGAAATATTGGTGAGGGGTAGTGGCTGTGAGAATGCTGCAGAATATAAAGATGTTTTAATGTATACCAATGCAAACCCTGTTCTGCTAGTATGTTTTGTGCATACCAGCAATGTTTACAACTATGCCTGATGCTACACCTTTGCTCTACGATAATTTTTTGCTCTGTCTAGAATTATTGGGCTGAGAGGTTGGGAGGGGAGTTAGTGACTGTGAGAATGTTGCAGAATGTACAGCTGTTGTTGTACTGTATACTAATACAAACCCTGTTATACTAGTATTGTATATACCAGCAGTGTTTACAACTATCCCTGATGGTACACCTTTGTTCTATGAACATTTTTTGCTTTGTTTAGAGTTATTGTGCTGCCAGGTTGGTAGGGGGGTTATGGTCTGTGAGAATGTTGTGCAATATTCAGATGCTTACCAGGTATTTATCTATTTTCATTAAAACATGTGGGGTTATGCAATGCATTTTACTGAAAAATCTGTTATTCCAGTATCTTTATTTGCTGATAAGCACATTGTTTTTTAATTTTGTGCTTTTGTGTTTTTATTTTACTTTCACTTCATCCAGATTTATTCTGCTGAGAGACAGGGGAGTAGGGGCTATGACAATTCTGCAGAATGTACTGATGTCTTAATGCGTGCCAGTGCAAACCCTGTTCTACTATCAAAGTTGATCATAGCAAAGTTTCAAACTATCACTGATGTTACGCCTTTGTTCTGCAGTTTTTTTTTTTGGCTTTGTCTGGAATTGTTAAGCTGAGAGGTTGGGAGAGGGATAGGGCATGTGAGAATGTTGCACAATGTTTAGATGTTTGACCAGTATTTTTGGTCTATTAGTCATCAAAATGTGAATTCACGCATTGCATGCTACTGGAAAAATCTGTTATTCTATCATTCTACCATTTTTATTAGTTCATAACCACAATGTTTTAAACCTCTAATGTTATGTCCTTGTGTTTTTTTGTACCTCCTCTAGAACTGTGCGGAGACTTTTGGGGGGGACTCATATATTCATAGGTAGGTACTAGGCTATCAGCTCTGGGGCCTATACAAGCCCAGCCAAAAAGGTACCCTGGCTTTTGCCACCCAAGAAATGTATTTTCCTGTGCCACTGTTGATGTTGGATTTCCCATCCAATCATCAAGATTTTTCTTGAAGAGTGCTAATGAGGAGCTTTGTTTGATATAGATAGGCAGTTTATTCCAGAGTATAGGAAGTCTCAAGGACAGGAATCCATCCCTCCGGCATGTTCTGTTTATTGTGGTGACAAGGTTTAGGTCCCTAGTGCGTGTAGCTTGGAGGTATTGGGCTTTCTTTAAGTGGAGCATGTCCAACAGCTCTGTGTTTGACATAGCTTTGTATGTTAGGCAGAGATCACCTCTGAGTAGGCGATATGCGACGGAGTAAAGGTGGAGTTTTTTGAGACGGTCTGCATAGGGCATCTGTTTGAGGCCAGTAATCCTCTTTGTGAGGAATTTCTGTGGCCTTTCCAGTTGTTGTAGATATCTTGTGAGGTACATACCAAAAGGGGCGTTGTACTCTATAATGGGTCTAATGAGTGATGAGTAGAGGGGAACAATTACCTCTTTTTTCTGGATGAGAATCCTTTTGTGATGAGGTGTGCCATGTAGAAGGATTTCCTGACTACTGTGGCGATGTGATTATCAAAGGAGAGACTACTGTCCACCTGTGTCCCAAGGTCTCTTATCACACTTTCAGTGTTAATTATACTACCACCTATGTTGTAGTTCATGGCTACAGAGTTTTTACCAAAGGGGATGACAATGCACTTTTTGGCATTGAGCTTGAGGCCATGGCTTTGACACCAGGCATCTGTCTCAGTGAGGCCCTTTTGTAGGATGCCCACATTATTAGGAGCTTTGATTATGGCTCCTAGTTTGCAGTCATCTGCAAACTTTGTTAGCCAAAGACCTTCTGTGTTAGCCTGTACTTCAGATAAGTAGTTACCAAACAGGAGAGGACCCAGGACTGAACCCTGTGGTACTCCACTTGTCACTGGTCTGAAGTCGGATTTGGAGTCTGCTACTTTCACAGTGTGGGTTCTGTCAGTAAGCCAGTTGGCAACCCATCTTGTGACATAGGGATTTATACCTAGTTTAGTGAGTTTATCTATAATTCTAGAGTGGGGGATGGTGTTGAAAGCCTTGGCAAGATCTAGATAGGCTGTGTGAACCACCTTACCCATGTCTACGGCTTTGGTGATTGCTTCAAAGAAGTCTATCAGGTTTAGGAGACATGATCTGCCTTTTACAAACCCGAACTGGGTGGGGTCCAGAGTTTGGAGATTATCAATGTCTTTGTTTATAAGTTCCATGATGATATGTTCCATGGCCTTGCAAACCAGGCTCATCAGGCTAATGGGGCAGTAGTTCCCGGGGTCCATGTTGACTCCCCCCTTGTGGAGTGGGATAACCGTCGCTGTGTGCCATTCAGCAGGCACAAAGCCTGAGGTGAGGCTACGACTGAACATGGTACTTAGGTGGGGTGCCAGTTCGTTCTGTAGTTTGTGTAGAATGCAGCCTGGGATGTTGTCTGGTCCCATGGATGCTGTGTTCTTGGCTTTGGAGAGTGTGTTTTTTACCTGTGCAGCCATGATTACAGGAACTTTGCATTCTTCCGGTATAGAGATGAGCTCTTTAGGGTGTGAGAGGGGGGTAAAGTTAGCAATGAACCTATCTGCCAGGATGTTGGCAATATCAGTTGGGTCTGTATATTTAGTGCCATTGTGCTGTAACTCAGAGCAGATCTGAAATTCTTGACATAGCTATAGAATGCTTTGTGGTTGTCCCCTAGAATCAGTGGCAATTTTATTTTCGTAGCTAGCTTTGGAGGATCCTATAAGGGATCACAGCTTCTTACTGAGGCTGACCAGGGAGCTCCTCCACTCATGGGATTTTACTCTCTTTTGCAACAGTTTCTTCCTTCTGTTGTACAGTTTGTTTATGGCAGGGAACCACCAGATTGGCTTCCTTTTTTTGGAGGAAAGCATCTTGGTTCTGTTTGGGACAGCACGATCCATGCACTCATGTAAATGTTTATAAAGTGCAATTGTGTAGAATTCAGTAGTCATAACTGTATTGTCCATCTGCATGGGTGTCATGAAGTTCACTGCTTCTGTCTTAAGAAGCATGAAGTTGGCTTTGGAGATGTTCTATGACTATGAGAGTTCTACAGAATGTACTGATTATTGTAATGAATGCTAATGCAATCCTGGTTATTCTAATATCTTTCTAAGTTTATCATACCAATGTTTGTAACTATCCTTGATGTTACACCCTTGTTCTGCAGTTATTTTCAGCTTTGGAATTATGCTGAGAGGTTAGGAGGTTGGTAGGGACTGTGAGAATGTTGCACAATGTCCAGATGTTTGTTAGTTTTGGTCTGTTCTTCAAAAATGCAGGGTCACACAATGCATTCTACTGCAAAATCTTATTCTAGCATCATTATTAGTTCATAAGCCCAGTATTTTAAATTTTTAGTGTTCAGTCTTACTGTAGTGCTGTCTTCATCATGTGTGGGTATGTATGTCCTGTGTACAAGTCTGTGTAGCTGTCTGTCTTGTGTCTCTGTCCTGTGTGAGGGTGTCTGTGTTGATGGCTTTGTGTACCTCTGTGGGACTGACTACCTTGATACAGTACACAGGCTTGCCATAATGTAACAACATTACTACTGAATGCTAGTCAATATGTGTTTGTGTGTGTGTGTGTGTGTGTGTGTGTGTGTGTGTGTGTGTGTGTGTGTGTGTGTGTGTGTGTGTGTGTGTGTGTGTGTGAGTGTGTGTGTGCATATCTATGAGTGGCTACCTTGCTGGGGGTAGGATTGTCATAATGTAACATTGGTACTAAATGCCAGTCAGTGTGTGAACCTCTGTGTGTGGCTACCTTGATGTGGCACAGGGGCTTGTCATAATTTATTGGTACTAAATTTTATTTATTTTATTTAACATTTGTTGACTGGGAAAGTCCGACTAGGACATAGCCTATTTTTAGCAGAGGCCCGGAGAGAAATGCTGCAGAAGCATGTCTTTGGAATGTGGAAGGAAACCCATGCAAACATAGTGACGACATGCAGACTCCGCACAGAAGGCACCCCAGCTGAGAAACTGGAGAACCTCTTGTTGCGGGGTGACAATGTTAACTGCTGCACCACTGCACAGTCTCAGTCAGTGTGTGTGTGTGTGTGTGTGTGTGTGTGTGTGTGTGTGTGTGTGTGTGTGTGTGTGTGTATGTGTACCATTGTGAGTGGCTACCTTGCTGTGGTACAGGGGCTAGTCATAATGTAACATTGGTACTAAATGCCAGCCAGTGTGTATCTTGACATTTCGAGTCTTTTTAATGGTCTGAATGTAGCAACACTGCACAGTGATTGTTAAATGGTGCTGCACAAGCTTGATAGGGAAGGGGGCGTGATACCAATGTGATCACACTTTTTATATTCTCCTGAATAGGGACCCCAACTTGAAACTTGCTGGAGGCCCCCAAAATGCTAGCACCAGCCCTGTTAAGAAAGCCAACCCACTTAGTTTCTTAACCTTGAATTATCTTCTGTTCCTCCTTGATCCCTTTCCACTTTACTAAAAAAAAAACAAAAAAAAAAACACTTTGCTAGAATCTACCTTTGCTAGAATCTCATTGTGTTCTGAATGAGTGTACTTCTCTAACAATCTGAAAATATTGAGCTGATAAGTATATTTTTGGGACTTTGAGTTCTGCACTGCCTTAATTTTTGCTTGACTGAATTATTTATATATTTCCTGGCATTGTTTTGATACTCTAAGTGCCTCCATCTTAATTTCCTAATTTACTGCTTTCTGCACTTGTCTTTAGTGATTTTTCAATTAAATTGCCTTTATTTAAACTGTATTTGCTTTAATATTGCTGCACACTCAAGTGTGCTAGCTTGCACTGTATTTGAATTGTTTTTATTGTTGTTTTAGCTGCTTTTCTGTAAAAAAAAATGTTTTTTGATTTGTTGTATCCAGGAATGTTTGTAAGCTTCTCAGCCCCCCAAGCCTTTCTGTGTTGGAGGGAGCCTTCTAACTTATCAGTGGGAGTGGTAAGCACTAGGTAGCCTATCTACCACAAGAGGAGTGGTTTCTCGCCAAGAAATTGTAGTTTATTGGCCATTTGGGCAGTTTTTCCATGTCTTTCAACTTTCTGGTTTAAAAGCCCATGTTTGCACTTGTTTCCCACCTTTCCTGTAACTAGTCTAGTCCAGATACAGATTTGCTGTACGCAGGACTGTTTGTAAGCTTCTGACCCCCCCAAGCCTTTCTGTGTTGGAGGGAAGCCTTCTAGCTTATCAGTGGGAGTGGTAAGTACTAGGTAGCCTATCTACCACAAGAGGAGTGGTTTCTGGCTCGGAAAATTGTAGTTTATTGGCCGTTTAGGCAGTTTTTCCATCCCTTTCAACTTTCTGATTTAAATTCCCGTGTTTGCGCTTGTTTAAGCTCTGTGCAGCGGCGCCGAGCTGAGGTAAAGTATTACTGGTGCAAGAAAGTCTGCTGTTCAGTTTTTCCCTTAGATCTTGCTAGATATTTCTCTGTGGAACTTCAAATAGCATAATCGCTTTGCACTTAAACAGGTTTTTGTAGCTATTATTTTAGCATACCTAAGTGCCATCAGCACTAGTCATTCTTCATGAAAATAGCTCCAGTACTTAGTAGTTATGACACCCCTCCTGGCATGATTAAAGGGCAGTTCCCTGTGCTTTGTCCTATAAACCTGGTGTACTTGGGCATTCTGAGGCAGTGTAGCAACTGCCTCATGTACACAGAAAACCCTCTCCCCTTACCTCCCTACACTCAGACTTGTGAGAGATGCACTTATATCATCAAATTGGAAGCTTTGCACTCTCCAGCTAAGACTGAAATAGCTGGTCAAGAAACTTCAATCCCTTCCCTGTCAGATCTGACCATAAACTAATCACCATGGAAATCCACATCTCACCCCCCGCAAAGGTAACCACCTTGAAAAACTTCTCCAAAGCTGACTTTGGACTCATAAAAACAGAGGTGGCTAACTTCACGGCACCCATGCCAATGGAAAATAACTGCATGACTGCCGAATCATACACCAATGCACTGTACAAACATGTACATAAATGCATGGAACTAGGCATACCCAACAGAACCAAGACACTCTCCTCCAAAAAAAGGAAGCCACTTTGGTGGTCCCCTGCCATTAATAAACTCTACGACAAAAGGAAAAAACTGTTGCAGAAAAAGGTGAAGTCCCAAGACTGGTAAAAACTCCATTATTAGCCTCAACAAAAAGTTGAGATCCCTCATCAAATACTCTAAAGCCAGCTATGAAGGCAGAATTTTGTCAGACACTAAAAACAATCATAAAGCCTTCTAGAGTTATATCAAGAACCTCCACGGCAATACCCATATTTGTTCTGAGTTACTGCACAATGGTACCTCCTATACTGAGCCAACAGATATTGCCAACATACTGGCCAACAGATTCAGTGCCATCTTTACCCCCCCCCAAAGGACCAATGACAATACTGGAAGAATGCCAGGCACCCAGCATTACTGCAGTGCAGGTTAAATACCCGATAATATCCCTGGCTGTGTTCTACATGAACTACAAAGTGAACTGGCACCACATATGTGTGCCCTGTTCAGTCAGAGCCTCACCTCAGGCTTTGTCCCTACCAAATGGTGCACTGCTACAGTCATCCCTCTCCATAAAGGGGGAGTGACTACAGACCCTGGGAATTATTGCTCCATTAGCCTGACAAATTTGATATGTAAAGCTATGGAGCACATCATCATGGACCTTATTAACAAAGATATAAGAAATCTCCAAACTCCAGACCCCAAGCAATTTGGCTTTGTGAAAGGGAGATCATGCCTTCTCAACCTGGTTGACTTCTTTGAGTCAGTCACCAGGGCTGTGGATGAAGGTAATGCCTACCTTGATCTGGCTAAGGCCTTTGATACCATTCCTCACTCAGGAATTATTGATAAACTCACCAAACTAGGCATCAACCCCTGTATCACTAGATGGGTTGCAAACTGGCTCACAGATGGAACACAAAGTGTGAAAGTAGCGGACTCCAAGTCAGACTGCCGACCAGTCACTAGTGGAGTCCTACAGGGATCAGTCCTGGGTCCTCTCCTGTTTGGCATCTACTTCTCAGAAGTCCAGGCCAACACAAAGGGACTTTGGCTGACCAAGTTCAGAGATGACTGTAAACTGGGAGCCATTACTAACTCCCCAGGTGATGCAGACATCCTACAAAAAGGCCTCACTGAGACCAATGACTGGTGTCAAAACCATGGCTTTAAGCTTAATGCCAACAAATGCGTTGTCATCCCCTTTGGTAAAAACTCAGTTCCCACTAATTACCACATTGACATGAGCCCACTGAACACTGAAGGCATAATAAGAGATCTGGGGACGCAGGTTGACAGCAACCTCTTTTTCGACCACCACATTGCCACTGTGGTCAGAAAGTCCTTCTGTGTGGCACATCTCATTACTAGGGGTTTTGCATCCAGGAAGAAAGGGGTCATCATCTCTCTCTCTCTCTCTCTACTCTTCCTTTATTAGACCAATCATCGAGTATAATGCCCCATTTGGCATGTACCTCACTAGACACCTGCAACAGCTGGAGAGGCCACAGAAGTACCTCATGAAGAGGATCATAGGTTAAACACATGTCCTACATGCACAAAAAATGAACCAAAACAACACCTTAACCTCCAGCTGTAAGATGGCAACCCTCCGTCTGTTCTATGTTTTGTAAAGCAGCAAGTGAATCACGACTCGAACAAGGAAAGTAGGAAAGTTCTACAAATAAATGAGTCCAAAATACAAAAGGTTAAGTGCTTTCATCTGCACAAGCAGACTTCATCAGAACAAATACAACAGTTTGAACACTTCCTTTTAAAAACTTTTTGGCGCCACAAAATCATTACTCAGATTTAAAGTGCTAGTACAACATAACAATGTAACTGGTCGTACTATACTTAGTTTCATCACATTTCATTAGATGTTAACAATAAGTGTGGTTTGTTACAGTAAAAATACTTTGCTCTAATATATTAGTAATAGCCATAATATTACTAGTAAATAACTAATATCATTAAAAAGCTTTAAAACCTTCCTAAGAAATTAAAAATAATTAAAACTTGGTGATAATAAATATGTTAAATGGAACATATATATGTTAAAAAGACATTTAAACTACTTCAGTATATATCTCATACTAATAACTAGTCTTATATGTTTTATGATAACAGCAAAAATGGGTTTATTGATATAAAATCATTAATACCTGGATCCCTAGTGGCATCTGTCAAAATTTGCCATACACTTTCTCTTTTGCCTAAAAGTACTTTATGGTTACCCCCTCGAGGGGATATGTTAACTTGATCAATTATGGCAAATTTAAAACTGTGTGTATCCCCACTTTTGCTTATGTGTCTATATAGTGCATTCTTCATATATTTGACCTTAATTTTGTACATATGGTCATATATACATTTCCTAAATTGTCTTTGTCTTGCCTATATAGAAGGCAGAACATAATATGCACTTTGCCAGGTATACTATGTTTTTGCTGTTACAATTTCCCTTTCTAAATTTCACAAAAGTCTTGTTGATGTCATCCAGTCTACAACCTGTCGTTTCATTTATAACTGAACACTGGTTGCAAGACCCACATTTCCTAGTAGTTTTGCTCAATCTATAACCATCAGTATCATTTGTCATTTTTTTCTAATAGCCTCTTAATGTTCATACCCATTTTATAAACAAAATAGGGTCTTTCTCCGACTACTTTTTTAAATTCTTCATCAACAATCAAGGTGTTCCAGTGTCTACTAATAATGTTTTTTTTTATTTCATTCACATAAGGTGAATAAGTCAGTACACAAACTCTATTAAAGGCTAGTTCCTCAGTCTTGTCAATTCAGACCTTAATGTTGTTCAGTTCAGTGCCCAAAATGGGTGGATATTTATTACTCCATTCTTTAATGACATAAGAGGAAATGTCATTAAGTAACAGCAGAAGATAACCTCTATTAGCAAACATAGATGTTATGTATATTATTTCATTTTTCATAACCTAAAATTTAGAAGACATTCGGGCTACCCTTATACACTGTCCTTTAAAAATCTTTTAACATGTGCCTGGGGTAGTTGCTAGAGTATTCCAAGTACCCATTAGAGAATGTATCTTTCCTATATATTTCAGATTGAAACCCTATATTGGTGTGCCTTATATATGTATCCAGATAGGCAATGCCCTCTGTACTAACTTTGTATGTGAATTTCAAAAAAACACTCGATTGGTTATGATAATCTATGAAATCTTTAATAATTTCTATTGGCCCATTCCATAATACAAAAATATCATCTAAAAATCTTGTGTAGTATGATATATATTTGTAATAGTCACTACAAAATAAATGTTGGTTTTCCCATTCCAACATAACCAAGTTTGCGAATATGGGGGCACACGAGGCCCCCATAGCCATACCCTTGGTCTGTTTGCAGTATTCCCCCTCAAAATAAATAAAGTTGTTTTCCAAAACTAAGCCCATCATGTCCGTAATTAAATTAATGCGGTCCCAACTCATGCGAGAATATTTTCTCAGACTATTACAAAAATCATCCAGTCCCAGTTGTTTAGGGATACAAGAAAACAAGTCAATTACATCAATAGTAATATATGTTAAATTTCTTTTCCAGATGCCAGGGGTGAGATGGGCCAAAAACATCCACGAATCCTTGACAGTATGTGGTATATTAACATAAATCGGCTTGACCCATCTATCTATCTATGACCACCCCAATTTGGAAAGTCTTTGATTTACTTCAAGATATAACTGGGCGAAATGGGGGATTTTTGATGTCCTAATGTACTTTAGGAATGCCGACAATCGTGGCTAATATGGGAAGCTCAACCTTAAGTAAATTATATAATTCATCTGTGATCCTATTGTCCACAAGATATTCCTCTAATGCTAAGTCTATTTTTCGATAGCCTATATTGATCTCATTGATCAAAGTTATTTCATAATTACCTGTTTCCATCAATATTTTTTTGTACCTCATTAATATAGTCCATGGTGTTGTACAAGACTATTCCCCCTCCTTTGTCCAGTTTCATTACCCGGATATCTTTATCCCTGGTTAATTCCACCAGACAATTCCTTTCATTTACATTTAAGTTGTCCTTTGTTTCTTGTTTCTTATTCATTTTGTTGTATCTATAAATATCATGACATGCAATTTCTTCAAAATTAGTCACTTTTTTGTGACATAAGGGTATAAATGTACTTCTTTTCTTAAACATATTATGTTCATTAGATGATATATGCTCAGTTTTGTTTTTAAATAACATAGCCAAATTCATCCTTCGACAAAATAATTTGATCTCAGTAATAGTATCTACTAGGTTAAATTTTACTTTAGGTATATACTTCATTCCTTTTGTAAACAAGGTAAAATGTTCTTCTTTAATGTTAATATTAGTATAATTGTAAACCTTTAAATCGTTAAAACTATTAACAATTTTCTCTATTTCATCTCCCTCTTTACCCAAACCATGTAATGAATTATTGTAAAGGGGAGTTGGTGTACTGTGCTCCAGTAGTTTGTTTTCAATATGTACAAAACTTGTATCTAATATCTGTCTTGTCGGTTCCATTGCCGATAATTCCATTTCAGGGGTGGTGGAAAAAACCGACCCCCTTGAAAATCCATCCCTCTTTCCTTATGTGTCTCCCTTCTATCTTTCATTGAATTTCTATTATTCACATTTTGTTCCTGTTTCCATATGTAAGCTCTGTTGTCTCTATATTGTTCCATGTCACACTGTATTTTTTTGCTTTTCCTTTCAAATATCTTTCCGGCCTTCATGTTGGCCAATATATTGCTTTTCGTATAGTTCATGCCATTGGGGGAACAATAAATCACTCATTATATCATTATTTAGTTTTGCACCTCACTGACCAATCTACTCAGTCTCTCATCATTCTTTTTAATTAACATATTCATATAACTAATCCCAACGTGGTTGAATAAGGTGTTAAATTCAACCTTAGTATCTTTATCTAAATTCACCCCATGGGTATTTTAAAAAATCTTAGTCCCATTGGTACAATACCTAGTGATATGCATTTCAATAAATATGCATTGTCAATTTTAGTACTCTTTACTGTTAACAATTGTTTACCCAAACTGTAAATCATGTCTTTCAAGGTTTCCTTGTTACCATTAGTTGTTCTATCATACACAGTATATTTGTTGTTAATTCTGTTGGTATTAAATTCAAAGTTACTTGTTAAAAAATTGTCTAGTTTACATTGTTCACGATCATTTTTGTTGGATAAATTTTGGGCACTGAACTGAACAACATTAAGGTCCGAATTGACAAGACTAAGGAACTAGCCTTTAATAGAGTTTGTGTACTGACTTATTCACCTTATGTGAATGAAATAAAAAAAAACATTATTAGTAGACACTAGAACACCTTGATTGTTGATGAAGAAGTTAAAAAAGTAGTCGGAGAAAGACCCTGTTTTGTTTATAAAATGGGTATGAACATTAAGAGGCTGTTAGAAAAAATGACAAATGATACTGATGGTTATAGATTGAGCAAAACTACTAGGAAATGTGGGTCTTGCAACCAGTGTTCAGTTATAAATGAAACAACAGGTTGTAGACTGGATGATATCGACAAGACTTTTGTGAAATTTAGAAAGGGAAATTGTAACAGCAAAAACATAGTATACCTGACAAAGTGCATATTATGTTCTGCCTTCTATATAAGCAAGACCGAAAGACAATTTAGGAAACGTATATATGACCATATGTACAAAATTAAGGTCAAAGATATGAAGAATGCACTATATAGACACATAAGCAAAAGTGGGGATACATGCAGTTTTAAATTTGCCATAATTGATCAAGTTAATATATCCCCTCGAGGGGGTAACCATAAAGTACTTTTAGTCAAAAGAAAAAGTGTATGACAAATTTTGACAGATGCCACTAGGGATCCAAGTATTAATGATTTTATATCGATAAAACCATTTTTGCTGTTATCATAAAACATATAAGACTAGTTATTAGTATGAGATATGTACTGAAGTAGTTTAAATGTCTTTTTAACATATATATGTTCCATTTAACATATTTATTATCACCAAGTTTTAATTATTTTTAATTTCTTAGGATTGTTTTAAAGCTTTTTAATGCTATTAGTTATTTACTAGTAATATTATGGTTATTACTAATATATTAGAGCATTTTACTGTAGCATATTCTTACTGTAACAAACCACACTTATTGTTAAAATCTAATGAAATGTGATGAAACTAAGTATAGTACGACCAGTTACATTGTTATGTTGTACTAGCACTTTAAATCTGAGTAATGATTTTGTGGCACCAAAAAGTTTTTAAAAGGAAGTGTTCAAACTGTTTTATTTGTTCTGATGAAGTCTGCTTGTGCAGATGAAAGTGCTTAACCTTTTGTATTTTGGACACGTTTATTTGTAGAACTTTGCTATTAAACTACTTTCCTTGTTCGAGTTGTGGTTCACTCGCTGCTTTACAAAACATAGAACAGACGGAGGGTTGACATGTCCTACATGGACAGATTCAAAAGACTTCAGCTATTCTCTTTCTCATATTGCCTTCTTATAGGTGATCTCTGCTTGACTTACAAAGCCATGTCTGACCCAGCTCTGTTAGAAATGCTTCATCTAAAGAAATCCCGATTCCCTCTGCACCACATGCTCCAGAAACCTCAACCTCATTACCACAATCAACAGAATATGCTGGAGGGAGAGGTTCATAACCCAGAGACTGCCAGTGCTCTGGAATAGACTTCCCATATATGTCAAGCAGAGCACCTCACTGTCCCTCTTCAAGAGAAATCTTAATGAGTGGATGGGTAATAGAACATTCACCCCGGGGATCACTCCAGTGGCTCTACTTTATAGAGGCACTGGGAACTAACATCAGGAGGCACGATGCCAGGGCACTACTATGGGCTAGGCTTGTAAAGGCTCCAGGGTCATTAGCCTAGTACACACCTATGAACCTATGCTGATCAAATTTAAGATTGTCATCCATTAAACACCCAGTAATTTAGTATGTGGTACTACCTCAGTTTTAGTATTATTTGATGATGTAACCAAGAAAGATTGTTTTTGATGGAGATAATGTTTTGGGGTGAAGAGCATCAGTTTTGTTTTATTGGAATTAAGGAGTAGGTTTGAATTTTTCAGCTACGTTTTAATTGAAACAGCAGCAAACATATGACAGCAGCAACCACGTAGAATACTATCAGCCAGTCTTCTTCAAAGTATCAATCCTTTATTGGTGTTCACTGGTAAGTGCTTTGACATACTGCTTCATCAGACCAAAAAACACCTATACCTCATATCCTGGTCTTATATAGTCTACCAAATCATGGTTGATGACCTGGTTAAGAGTTTTACCATCGTTCCTGATTTGGGTAGGTTCCTGGAGGTAGAGTACCCCATGATTCCAGCAATACAGGGCCTACCCAAAATACACAAAGATGGAGTAAACCCTCCCATGAGGCCTATAGTGTCTGGAAGTGGGTGGTGTACGGAGCCCTACTCCATATATGTTGAGAAGTTGCTTCGACCTGCGTTGGACAAAAATACCATAATCCTTAAGGACATTAAACAATTCTTGTTGGATTTATATAGTTACACTAGTGCTTCTCAGTTTAATTGAGATACACTTTTCGTGACACTTGATGTGCAGTCATTGTTCTCAGTTATTCCCAATGATTTGGGTATAGAATCAGTTAAGCAGTATTTGAGTAAGCATAGTAACTATGATGCTAAGCAGGTGGATCTGGTATGCCTGTTTTTGGAAGTAATACTTGAGAATAATATCTTTGTATTTGAACAGAATTTATACCTACAGCGAGATGGTGTAGCTATGGGCACTTCATGTGCCAATAGCTATGCCAACATGGTTTTAGCATGGTGGGAAGAAGAGGTATTGTTTGTGAATGACAGTTACAGGAAGAATGTATTATTTTATTGTCATTTTGTTGACGGCGTTTTTTTTATTTGGAATAGTAAACCTGAGGCCTTAGAGTCTTTTGTACTTGAGATGAACCACATGACTAATTATCTTAGGTTTACCATGAATTTCTCCTCTATTAGAATAGAGTTTTTAGATGTCTATGAAGAGAAGGTGATGGACTGCCATGTTAACACTGGAGTATATAGAAAACCGTGTCATAGAAATACCTTGTTACACAGACACAGCATGCATCCGTATTATATATTTAGGAACATCATCATGGGACAAGGGATGAGGACCTCTCATCTTAATGCAACAGACTCAGGATACCAACATGAGTTGCTTGAGTTTAAAGATAGATTATTTGAACGAGGATACAACTATGGAGAGATAGAGAAGGGCCTTTTAGATATGGATTTGATTAGAGAAGGGAGGGCTGCACCTTATTTCTCTAACTATTCGGTATCTATGAGTGAAGCAAGAAGTATACCATTTGGTGTTAGAATTCCAGTGTTATATACCACTGACAATGAAGTTATTTTTGACATTCTTAGTAAACATTGGAGGATTCTTATCACTGATAATGATATCAAAACTATAGTTGGAGATAGACCAACATTTAGGTTTAGGAATAAACCGAATCTGAGAAGAATTCTTTGCCATTCTGTACATGAACATGAAATGAATGATTAGTGGGGAACTAGACCATGTGGGTGCTGCAATTTCTGTGGCTTCATTGAGGTCAATAATTGGTTTGTTCATCCGGACTCAGGATAGGAGTATAAATTTAGGGTAGCTGCGGATTATGGCTCCCAAAATGTGGTATATTTGGCAGTTTGTTGAACATGTTCCTCGTTCTATGTTAAGACCAACAGGGCTTTTCGTAATAGAATAAGGGAACATCTGTATGCTATTAGGATAGGACATGTTAATAATGCCTTGGCGAAACATGTTAAAGCTATGGGTCAAGAGCATGTTTTTCTTTTTATGGTCATTGACTTTGTCAGACCTATTATTAGGGAAGGAAACATAAGGAATGGTACTGAAAAGAAGGAGATGGTTTGGATTATGAAATTGATGGTGGACAGGAGCATGGGCCTTAATGAGAGAGCCTCTCTCAAACCAGTCCTCAGGTCCAGAAAGTTGGTTGTAGGATGACATTAGTACTCCTGATATATAAAGGTCCTTTTACTATTAATATTATTATTTTCATGTTTGTGAAAAATAGTGGAAGCTTTTTGTATTATTGCTTTTTTAGTTTATGTCAGCCCCATATTCTAGCCTCTTATGCTTCGTATAGGTTTAGTTATATTTATTTATTTATTTATTTTACATTTGTTAACCGGGCTAGTCTGACTGGATATATTTCCATTTTCAGCAGAGGCCCGAGGAGAAAAGCTCCACATAGACATAGTAACTGTTTCATAAGATACAAATATACTGTGTCAGGAAAATATTATACAAAAAAAATCAAACTTACTATGGACAGAATAAACAGTTATACAATAGTATACTCATCATTCTTGGAAGCAGAATACAGACATAACTTTTATAGCATAAGTCAAACATCATAAAAAAAAATAGATAAGGGTATTTAAAAACAACTATGTAAATAGATTAGAATAGATTAGATTATAATAGATAGTTTCTTGAAACCTACAGTAAACTAAGAAATATAATCAGGAAGGAGAAGGAAAGAGGAGGGGTAAGTAATAGAATGGGGAGGAAGTAAAAACAGAGGGTGGGAGAGATCCCTGAAGATGAAGGGGTAGAGGGGGTAGTCAAATACATAGGTTCAGTCTGGGTTGAGGCAGGGGCAAAGCCAGTGTTTTGTAAGGTAGAGTCTAAGTTTTTGTTTGAAAAGGACAGGAGATGCAATAGAAGTCAGTTCAGTGGGCAATAGGTTCCAGTGTTTACCAATAGAGTTAGAGAACAGGGAGTCACCTGCAAGGTTATTGGATTTGGTAGCCGTAACTAGGAGTTTTTTAGAGGAGCGAAGTGAGTTCAGGTTAGAATAAGGGGTGAGGAGGTTAGAAAAAGGAGTGTAGTTTGGTTGATAAAAAGATCTGTGGATTATGGGAAGTTGAGATAGAAGCAACATGTTTTGTAATTCAAGCCAGTGCAGTTGTTGTAGGTTCAGGCAGTGGTGAGTTCTAAATTGATTCCCAGTAACAAATCTTGCTATACTATTGTAGTGGTTAATTTAGAGAGATTGGTTTTCTTTAGGTTTGTGTAAATTGGTGAGGCATAGAGAAGAGTGGAAATGAGATGAGAGTTTGCCATAGTAGCTTTGGCTGCTGGGGATAAGAATGTTTTAATCCTATAGAGGGAGCCCAGCTTTCTGTGTACAGTTTTTATAGTATTGTTTATGTGACAATCAAAGGTCAGATTGTTGTCAATCATTACGCCTAGCAGTTTAGTAGAAGTGTCAGGTGATATGAGAGTATTATTGATAGAAGAGATAGAGAAGTCCAGAGGGGGGGATCTGGTAGTGGGTTTGAAAAGGAGGAGTTTTGTTTTTTTGGCATTAAGAAGTAGGCAGCGTTTTAAAAACCATGCTTCAACCGAATGGAATACCTTTTGAGTAATAGTTTGGAGCTCTGGGATGGTTTTTGCAGAGCAGATGAGTGTGGAGTCATCTGCATATTGTATGCATGTGGCTTGGGGAATAGCTACTTGTAAGTCATTTATGAATAGGGAGAAAAGAAGGGGTCCAAGAATTGAGCCTTGTGGTACACCGAGCGAGATCGGGAGAAGAGAGGAAAGTTCATTCTCCCAGAGGACAGCTTGTTTCCTGTTGAAAAGATAGGAGGAAAACCACTGGATGGTATTTGGTTCCATGGCAAGTGATTCCAAGATTTTTAGGAGGAGAGGGTGATTGACCATGTCAAAAGCTTTTGATAGGTCAATGAACAGTGCTGAAGATAGGGTATTATTATTGCGGTTTTTGTTAATGAAATCAGTGAAGGAAAGGAGAGCAGTAGTAGTACTATGAAAAGGTTTAAAACCATGTTGACAATGTGATAGTATATTGTGTTTAGTTAAGTGGGACATTAATTGGTGGTGAACGCATTTTTCCATGATTTTTGCTAGTGGAGAGAGGAGGGCAATGGGTCTATAATTAGAGTATTCTGTAGAGTTTCCTCCCTTATGTAAGGGTATAATATGTAGATTTTCCAGATATCAGGGATGCTTCCTTCTTTAATGGTTCTGTTAATGAGAATAGAAATGGGATAAGCTATTTCGGTGGCTGCTTTTTGAAGAAATTCAGATGGAAGTTGGTCAGCTGATGGAGTACATGGCTTAAGCTTTTGAATACATTTTAGGATGAAGGTGGTAGAGATGGGCTGTATAATAAAGCTTGGTAAGCTAGTAGAGGCAAGTTGAGGAATATTAGAGTTGTCTGAAGAGAGGTGAGAGGCTAGTGAGTTGATAGTATCAATGAAAAAGGAGTTGAAAGCATTGGCAGTTTCAAGGGAAGAAATTTTTTGTGATCCCAAGGGGGAGGGAGTGGAAGTTTGTCCAGGGTGAAGAAGTTTGTTCAATGTTGCCCAGAATTTTTGGGGATTGTTATGATTAGATTGCTGTAGGTTACAATAGTAGTGTTTTTTATCAGACAGAATAGCTTTTTTGGTAATGTTTCTTAGGTGTCTAAAGGTTTGATGATCTGAGGGTAGTTTACTTGTTCTCCATTTAAGCCAGAGTTTGTTTCTAAGTAATACTTTCTGTCTTGTGTCTTTAGACAGCCAGGGGGCTGGTTTAGATTTTATTCTGATAGTTCGTTGTGGAGCATGGCAATCTAAGATTGTTAAGAATTTGTTATTAAAGTATTGAACTGCTTCATTAAGGGGAAGAGTTATTAGTGGATTCCAGTCGCATGCATTTAGCTCAGATTTAAATAGAGTAAGGTTAAAATATTTCTTGCTACGTATGGTCCTAATTGAAGGGGTATTTGTAGTGATAAACTTTTGCCTTATGATATAGGTTAAGTTATGGTCACTGATATCATCAGGCAGGGTCCCTGCTAGGTAATTAAGTTGGGGTTTGTTTACCAGGATCCAATCAAGTATACTTTCTTTGTTGTTAGGTTTATTAGTTCTAGTCGGGGTGTTTATAGTTTGTGTAAAGCCATGGAGATTAATATGGGAGGCTGGGTTGTTAGAATCTACAGAGGACCAATCAAGGTTAAAGTCTCCAAGTATTATAGTTTCTTGTGGGTAGTTTGTTGAAGCCCAACTAAGAATACTTTCTATGTTATTGGAGTTATTGCCAGGTGGAAGGTAGGTACAGATAATGTAGATGGCTTTATTAGGGTTAAGTTGCAGTTTAGTTAAAAGGAGTTCAGTGTTGGTGTTTTCCGGGGGGTCATAGGGAATTGTGGATATATTAAGTTCGGTTTTAAAAATGAGAGCTACTCCTCCTCCTTTACGAGTATTGCGGTCTAATCGTAAGATGTTGTAACCAGGGGGAATGATTTCAGTATCCTTAGTGTGGGGTTTTAACCAGGTTTCTGTTAAACAGAGGATGTCAAAAGAGTGACATTGCAGAAGAGAGTGTAGTTGAGTAATTTTGTTACTGACACTTCGAATATTTAGGTGTCCTAAGAGTAAAGTGTTAGATTTAGAGATTGGTAGTGGAAGGGGTGAGTTAGAAATTATTGTGGTGTCTTTGGTAGAGATCTTTGAGGGACCAGGGTTTGGGTGTATATCACCATCTGTCAGGGTAGTAGACTTGTGTACTGAGTGTGGTTTAATAGTTAGGTTAAGTTTATCTTTTTGTTTCCTTGACATAGGATTATTGCATTTGGAGTGGGATAGTCTATGATATTTCGCTAGAAGATAGCAGGAGGTAGATGTAATATTAGAGTGAGTATGGTTTAGAGATAGGAGTTCAGAGGTAGTTTGTTTGGAAGAGGGTGTAAGGTGGTAATTAAGTTTTATTTCATAGGAAGTCAAAAGGTAAGGTAGTGTGAGTACTAGAGAGATAAATATCAGGGCTGCTAGTTTAGTTAAGATGTTTTTTGTTATAAAGGTTTTGGAAGTAGAAGTGGTAGTTGTTAGAGACATGGTTAGAGGAGGATGGGAAGAGTTAATAGTGCTAAAGGGTGGGGTAGGTGTATTAATAGGAAGAGGAGGCTAGGAGGTAAGTGTTATAGGATAAGTCTGGGTAGTAGAGGGAAGTGAGATATGAAGGCTGGGGAGGGATTAGGAAATAATTCTGAAGGAAGAGTCACCACTAGGGAAGTAGTACCTGATTGGTGAGTTAGGAAGGGGGTGTGGACTGTGAGGAATAAGAGTAGGAGTGCGTGGGGTGGGTGGGATAAGGGGGTAGGGAGGGGAGCGAAGCGGGGCAGAAACAGACAGAGGAGAGGGAGCGTAGGCAATCAGTCCAGCTAAGGAGCTGAGAGACCAGTTAGTTTGTAAGGAGAGAATATAGTGGAAATATAAGAGTAGGGAGTGAGACAGAAATGTAATGGGAAGTAACTTGTAAAGCAGGGGAAAGAGCAGAGAGAAACAGGCTTCACATTAGAGGTAAGGGGGTAGAGGTAAGACTAGAGATGAGATAGAGGTAGAGGCTGTCCTGAGGGGAACAGAGGAAGGTACAAGAACAGTGCTAGGAGCTGTATGCAGGAAGAAATGTATATGTATTTCTTCTACAATTAGTAAGGAGATATAACTGGTTCTTAGTTCAGGTAAGTTAGTTATAGGATCCCAGTTGCTTATGCTTCATATTAGCTTAGTTATATGTATTTTCTTTATATAATTACTAAGGAGACATTACTAGTTCTCTGTTCAAGAAAGTTAGTTATAGGATGATATCATTGCCCCTGATTTATTTAGGATGCTTTCAACATTGTGCAATATAGTGGAAGCTTTTATATATATATTTTAGTGTTGATGCATGTTTAATTAAGTTATTGCTTGTGCTTTTTATAATTGTTATAACCTTTACTATTGTATAAATTGCTCGAATCACATGATTTGGTAGACTATATAAGACCAAGATATGAGGTATAGATGATTTTTGGTCTGATGAAGCAGTATTTGAAAGCACTTACCAGTGTACACCAATAAAGGATCGATACTTTGAAGAAGACTGCCTGATAGTATTCTACATGGTTGCCTCTGTCGTATGTTTGCTGCTGTTTTAGTGTTATACTTTTTGTTCCCCACGGAGAGGCATTTGCTCTAGTTGGTGTTTTGACTATTTTATTTATAAGTTTTAATTGAAGGGAAATACATTCAAGTGTTATTTTGGAGTCTGGCTATTGTGGGAGTTGTACATATTAAAATCGAATCATCTGCATATTGTACTATATTTGTTTGGTGTGTGGCAGTGTGAAGTATGTTTATAATAATATTAAAAAGGAGTCCTAGTATAGAGCTCTGAGGGACACCTATGGTAAATGGAAGAGAGGAAGAGAGGTCCTGCTGGCATTTGAATGCTTACTGCCTTCCAGACAGATAACTGAGGAGCCATTTAAGGCAGGATAGAGAGAGACCTATAGAAAAGAGTTCAGCAGGTAATTGTTGGTTTGATCCAGTGTTAAAAGCTTTGGATAAGTCTAGAAATACAGTTGACAATAGGTTACCATTGTTCCTATGCTGATTTATATTGTTGGTGAAGTGAAGGAAGGTGGTTGTTGTGATGTAGTGGGATCTGAAATCATTCTGTGTTTCTGAGAAAAAATATATTTCAATTTAGGTGATGTAAAAGCTGTGTATGAATATTTGTTTTTGTATTTTTGATAGGGGGAGAGCATTACAATGGGCATGTATTTTTTAAACTCTGTGGATGTGTCAACCCTGAGTACAGGTTAAAAATGGATTTTTTTCCAAATGGAAGGAATGCATTTTTCTGTTATAGATCTATTTATCAATATAGAGACTGGAACAGCAAGTGCATCTGTAACCATTTTAAGTAGTCTGAGGGGAGTTGGTCAGTAGCTAGACTGGTTGGTTTCAGATTATGCAGGAGTTTTTTAATGCTGAATGTAGGTACTGGGCTGAAGTCAAATAGCTGAGATGTTTAGCAGAGGCTGCTGGTACTGAGAGGGTAGTGGAAGTATTAATGTTTGTGAGGGGCAATACAGTCTGCATAATATAGTTATTAAACTGTGTGAACCTGTCTTAGGTACAGACTTGGACGTGCTGGAATAAGACTACATTGGGACACATTATATTTTGCCCTATAGCCTACTAATGTCAATTTCTTTCTTCTTTAAGCTTAGCCTTTTTTTTCCTAGCATTCTCTGGTCTCCATAAAGACACCTGTCATAAAGGCTGTGGGATCTGTGATATGCTGTGAAACTACTGCTCAGCACTGGTTTGGCTATCCTCCATTGTCACTCATACCAGCTCACTTTATATCTATTTCTTTTACTTGCATCACATGTAGAATATTTAACATAATCATAATGTAAATCTTTACACTGTTGGCGGTGTAGTATTTTATTTATTTATTTTACATTTGTTGACCGGGCTAGTCCAACTGGATACATGTCCATTTTCAGTAGAGGCCCGAGGAGTTAATCTCCAAAGCTAGGACAATGCAATTAACACAACATCTTAGGATACATGAGATAGATAAAAGCTATTTACAGTATGTAAATTTACAGCACAGAATACAGGCATAATAAAGGATGCAAGTACAATCTATAGTTTACAATGCAGAAATACAGGCATAATAAAGGAATGCAAATACAATCAAGGTATTCAAGAGATAATTAGTAACATAGTTTAATAAGGAAGGAGTTGTGTTTAATGCGTTAATGTGTTCGGAAGATCAGAGTATATAAAGACAGACTAGTCAGGTTTAGAGCATGGGCATAACCAATGAGTTTTGAGGAATACTTTCAATTTGTTTTTGAAACAGGGTAGTGAGGGAAATGTGGAGAGTTCATTTGGAAGGATGTTCCAGGCTTTTCCAACTATATTAGAAAAAAGGGAGTCACCAGCTTTATTGTTTGTTTTAGTAGTATGCACTAGAAGTTTCTGAGAAGACCTTAAGGATTCCAGGTTTATATAGGGAGTGATTAGTGTGGAAAAAATAGGTGTTTTGGATGGTTTGAAAAGAGTGTTGTGGGCTATAGTTAGCTGATGAAATTTAATTAGATTTTGTAGTTCAAGCCATCCTAGCTGCTTTAAATTAAGGCAGTGGTGGGTTCTAAATGGGTTGCCTGTTGCAAATCTGGCAATATTATTGTAGGACATATCCAATTTGTTAAGATTATTTTTTGATAGGTTAGTAAAAATAGGTGAGGCATAGAGAAGAGAAGAGATAAGATGAGTGTGTGCTATTGTGGTTCGAGCTGAAGGTAGGAGAAAGGATTTTATCCTATAGAGAGAGCCTAGCTTTTTGTTGACAGTTTTTATGGTATTGTTATTGATGGATATCAAAGTTCAGATTATTGTCAATGTTGACTCCTAATAGTTTGGTGGTTGGTTCAAGGGATATAATGGTTTTATTGGTAGAGTTTGTAATGATCTCCAACAAATAAACTATAAATCAATGTTACCATAGAGATCCAATAAGTGCTCGAACAACCCTGGTTAGTGCCTCTTCAGGATTCGTTATATGGCCAAACTTTTAGTAGCAATATAATGCCCTTTCGCTGAACAATGTTACCACTTGTAACAAAAGACTCTGCGACTGTAGACTGTATAATTCCTGTTGTTCCTCTAAACAGCACGCCAGTCCAAAGTATTCTAAAACTGATTTATTGAAACGTAGCGTATATAAAAACCAAATACATTAAAACTGAAGTCCCAGTAACATTTCCTGCACACTCGCTCACTTGATACACGTTAATCCAAATGCGTTGGTGTGCAGAATGCGAAACAAGGTCTATACACTAAATGTACTATCGTAAACAACTTAGTGAACAAGGGTTTAGCGCTTTCACCCAAATCTTATGGGCTTCTTCAGATCACCATTGTTCAAGACAATCAAATATTTAAAACCTTTTAGGCGCCAAAAAAAGCCCCAACTGTTTGAATATTTAAAGTGACAATGCTCTAAACGTAGCTAGAATATTAAAGAATTAAAGGTGATATACTTAACTTGATCGCTTGTTTCAAAAAGGTGTTCCCAAGATAACTTTTACAATAAAAATAAAACATTGTGTATCATACACAATCTTAGTTGAATGACAGATAATAATAATAACTAATACTAAATAATAATATACTGTAATAAAAATAATAATGATACTAATAAAGTTAAATTAAAATACAACTAAATATACAATATTACCATATAGAGAACATTTCAATTCAGTGACTGATATGCCCTGATGTTGGTAAATAATTGATTACACGTCTAATGTCCTATCACTAGTCTATCTGTACCAAATTTTTGTAGATATACGTTCTATAATTAATATGTGTGTTTAATGACTAGTAGATTCTAAATACAATCAGTTCATATACTTGTTGATAATGTTGACTAGATTTTGACTACAACTTCGTTGTAAATGAGATAAAAATAAGATAAAAATAGAACCAAAATTGAGACAAAAAGTAGAGATAAAAAATGAATAATAATAAGACAAAAATAATAATAAGACAAAAATACAGTCCCTAAAACGCTACCAAATGTTGTGCAATTCCCAGATAAGGTGTTGTCCATATTCGTATTCTAAGTGGCAACTCCTTATTAAACTGTGTTTAGTGACTAATAAACTGTTGCTTTTAAATTTACTTGTTGACCTCCAGAATAGCTTTCAATGAAATGCTATCATTGAGTCCCGGAGGAATAGTTGCATCTGTAAAGATTTGCCACCATGCTTCTCTGTAATTTAGGAATTTTTTGTTGTCCCTACCCCTAGGATCGTTACGAACTTGGTCTAATAGGGCAAACTTAAAATGATGTTTGGGACCTTCAAGTTCTATGTGCTTAAATAATGCACTTTTCTGATCTTTCTTTCTAATATTATACATGTGCTCATAAATACGTTTTTTTAAACATCTTTCCGTTTTTCCCCACATAATAACCAAAACACTCTTGAGAGACAGCAATATAGACAACCATCTTGGAACTGCAATTCCCTTTGATGGGTCTAATTCTAGATCTAACAATGTTGTTAAGTATAATTTACTTTATGTCAAGAATGAAGTTACATTGATTACATTAACCACATTTGTTTGTGTTTTGGTCCCTACCATTCCCTTTTTCTCCATAGGGTCTACTTTCTTTTTCCAACAATCTTTTGATGTTACCTCCCATCT
Source organism: Protopterus annectens (assembly GCF_019279795.1). NCBI lineage: Eukaryota > Metazoa > Chordata > Ceratodontiformes > Protopteridae > Protopterus > Protopterus annectens. The sequence goes on along the minus strand of NC_056745.1, from coordinate 628,865,053 downwards.
TGTATACCATTGCTGGTTGATCTCCTACTATATTCCTTAGTGTTTCATCACTAGATATTATATACCAGTACTGTCTAATAATTTGTGTCACCTCATCAATTCTAGGACTGTACAACATAATTAGTGCTTTTAGTTTGTCTCCATTTGTGTTGTCTTTTCCCAATAATCTACCATTACTCCCATTACCAAAGTTGGTTTGATTGCCTAGACCCAACAAGGGTTTATATTTGTTATCCCATAAACCTAATACATATGTGTCAGTGTCTTTTAATAGTTTTTCAGGGTAATCTCTCTCTTGAAACATGGTGTGAATATATTTTATTTAATCTAATAAGGTTTTGTATTCAGAGGTCATTCTCATGGCTCTTATGCATTGACCCTTATATATATTTTGCTTCATCTTCTTAGGCTGACAACTTCCATATGCCAAATAATCATTAGAAAAGGTTTCCTTTCTATGAATTTTAGATTGTAATGTACCTTTATGTAAATATACTAAGGTGTCTAAATATGCCATGCCACTTTTGTTAAATGCATATGTAAATTTCAAAAATTAACTACTGGTGTTAAGAAACTGAATAAACTCTAGTAGTTTTTCTTCACTAGAGTTCCAAATAATGTATATGTCATCAAGGAAGCGTACGTAATGAACTATATATTCAAAAAAGATACTGGGAAATATAACTGTTTCTTCCCAATCTAGCATAACCAGGTTGGCATATATGGGAGCACAAGCAGCTCCCATAGCTACCCCCCTGGTTTGCCTGAAATATTCCCCTTCATAATTTATAAAGTTGTAATCTAAAACTAAATCTAGCATTTCAATAAACAGACTGACTTCTTCCCATTTGATGCCTGCATGTTTTCTAATGCTGTTTCCAAAAGCTTCAAGACCAGGGGTTTGATGGATGCATGAAAACAAGTCTATAACGTCAATAGTTACAAACATATATCCCTGATTCCATTTTTGAATTGGAAAATTACTCAAGAATTCCCACGAATCTTTAACAAGATGAGGGATGTGTTGGTATATGTGTTTTAATTTAACATCAATGTATTTGCCCAATGGGTATGTTTTGGACTGACTTCCTGAAATAATGGGTCGAAAAGGTGGATCTATAATATTTTTATGTATTTTCGGAATACCTATCATGGTAGCCAATCTAGGACTCTTGACCTTCAAATATCTATAAGTGTCTTTGTCAATTCTGCTGTTGATTAACAATTCTTCTATATAACTGTCTATTCTCTGGTAGGCAATGTTTATTTCATTCAATAATATAGATTCATAATTGCCTGAACCATATAAGATGTTATGTACCTTGTTGATGTATTCTAAATTATCATATAATACTATTCCTCCACCTTTGTCTGGTTTCATTATCCTTAAATTGTCATTTTGCTGCAAGTTTCTAAGTAAGTCCAATTCTTCTTTAGTCATATTCCTATTGACTTGTGCATGTCTTTGTTCTCTATACAACTTATAAATTTCTCCAGACACAATTTTTTCATAGATCTCAATAGTGGGATGACTCGCTGGTATAAATGTACTTGGAACTTTGAGTATAGAACTGCTTTTTTGTTCAAAAACTTTAGCTCCCTTAATGTCCCCACTATTGAACATGATATCTAAGTTCATCTTCCTAGTGCATTTCTTTATTTCCACCAGTCTACTAAATTAAACTGGGGAGTTGGGATAAATTTCATTCCTTTCGACAGAAGTGCAAAGTGCTCATGATTTATCTTAACATTGGCATAGTTGTGTATATTAAAACCATTGAAGGTATGTGTAATTCCAGTAACAGTAATGTCTGTCCTTTCTTGTGTGGAACTGCTGGTTTTCCTATACCTATCCACTACCTTCTGTGATTTTCCCAATACCTCTGTCTGTAACTGTCTCTCTGATGATGGTCCCTTCCTTGGTTCTGGTATGGTTCTCCTTGCTGGTTCTGATCTCTTAAAAAATGGGAATTGTTACTTCGTCATTGATTATGATTTTCATAATGATTGAATGCATAGTTTTTATTGCCCTCTGTTTCATAATTACTTTCATTCTTCCTACCCCATATGTATGCCTTCCCCTGTTTGTAATGTTCCACATCTCTATTTATTTTTTTCCATTTGTTTTCACTTAAGGTATGTAATAATTGTTCTGCTAAATGAAACTGCTTATTGTACATTCTTTCCCACTCAGTGAATAACAAATCTGTTGTAATTTTCATATTTAAATCTTCAGTTTCCTGTATAAGTCTACCTAATTCTTCATAATTGAACTTAATTATTAATCGCATAAATTTCATTCCACATTCATCAAACAACTGGTTAAATTCATTGATAACTTGGTCATTCAAATACAAGCCCATGGGTTGCTTAAAAAATCTTAACCCTTTGGGAACAATTTTCATAGAAATACATTTGTGTAAATAAGCGTTGTCTAACTTTAAATTATTGATATTTTTCAATTTTTCCCCATTAAGAACAACATGTCCTTTAATGTCCCCGTGGTTTCATTAGTGTGAGGGTGATTGTTGTGCCCCATGTCTTCTCTGTCCATGTTACAATTCATTTCCATAAACCTATTAAATTGTTTGAAACTATTACCATTGTTTGGTCCAACATTAGTAGAATACCTATGTGGTTTAGTGGTGGGTACAGTACCTTTGTTGGCATACTCTTGTTGTCCTGCTGCATGGGAGTATGTCTTAATGGGAATGGTTCTCTTTGGCTTAGTGCCCACCCGATTAACTTCTTCTTCTTCTACTTCATAAATGGAAAAATCAAATGTAAAATTGGAACCATTGTGATTACTACTGTATTGTTGAAATTATACTCCATATCAATTGGACATTCTTTATTCATGTTACCTTGCCCATTTGAGATAGGAAAATGGTCTAGCAATGAATCAGTACTAGCATTCATTAAATGTGTTTTCTGAATAGTCTTGAAAGGCTTATTAATAAAAAATGCCGAATGCTCTTCTCCCTGCTTATCAGTCACTGAATGATGCTGGTCTTGTAACTCTGTATTAGTCAAACGGCATGCTGATGCTTTGTCGCTGCTTTTAACAGTATTTTCCATGTTAGTCTGCATAAGCTCCATAATTTTGGCCACATCTCCCTTTGTTTTTATCATTTCCTCTTTCAGGAACTGAATGTCTTTCGTTTGTAAATCTTCCTTTGCGGGTGTGTTGTCACCGGTGTTCTCCATGGAAAAAATGCAACTTTGTAATGATCTCCAACAAATAAACTATAAATCAATGTTACCATAGAGATCCAATAAGTGCTCGAACACCCCTGGTTAGTGTCTCTTCAGGATTCATTATATGGCCAAACTTTTAGTAGCAATATAATGCCCTTTCGCTGAACAATGTTACCACTTGTAACAAAAGACTCTGCGACTGTAGACTGTATAATTCCTGTTGTTGCTCTAAACAGCACGCCAGTCCAAAGTATTCTAAAACTGATTTATTGAAACGTAGCGTATATAAAAACCAAATACATTAAAACTGAAGTCCCAGTAACATTTCCTGCACACTCGCTCACTTGATACACATTAATCCAAATGCGTTGGTGTGCAGAATGCGAAACAAGGTCTATACACTAAATGTACTATCGTAAACAACTTAGCAAACAAGGGTTTAGCACTTTCACCCAAGTCTTATGGGCTTCTTCAGAACACCATTGTTCAAGACAATCAAATATTTAAAACCTTTTAGGCGCCAAAAAAAGCCCCAACTGTTTGAATATTTAAAGTGACAATGCTCTGTACGTAGTTAGAATATTAAAGAATTAAAGGTGATATACCTAACTTGATCGCTTGTTTCAAAAAGGTGTTCCCAAGATAACTTTTACAATAAAAATAAAACATTGTGTATCATACAAAATCTTAGTTGAATGACAGATAATAATAATAACTAATACTAAATAATAATATACTGTAATAAAAATAATAATGATACTAACGAAGTTAAATTAAACACAAACAAATGTGGTTCATGTAGACAATGTAACTTCATTCTTGACATAAAGGAAATTATACTTAACAACATTGTTAGATCTAGAATTAGACCCATCAAAGGGAATTGCAATTCCAAGATGGTTGTCTATATTGCTGTCTGTCAAGAGTGTTTTGGTTATTATGTGGGAAAAACGGAAATATGTTTAAAAAAACGTATTTATGAGCACATGTATAATATTAGAAAGAAAGATCAGAAAAGTGCATTATTTAAGCACATAGAACTTGAAGGTCCCAAACATCATTTTAAGTTTGCCCTATTAGACCAAGTTTGCAATGATCCTAGGGGTAGGGACAACAAAAAATTCCTAAATTACAGAGAAGCATGGTGGCAAATCTTTACAGATGCAACTATTCCTCCGGGACTCAATGATAGCATTTCATTGAAAGCTATTCTGGAGGTCAACAAGTAAATTTAAAAGCAACAGTTTATTAGTCACTAAACACAGTTTAATAAGGAGTTGTTACTTAGAATACGAATATGGACAACACCTTATCTGGGAATTGTACAACATTTAGTAGCGTTTTAGGGACTGTATTTTTGTCTTATTATTATTTTTGTCTTATTATTATTCATTTTTTGTCTCTACTTTTTGTCTCAATTTTGGTTCTATTTTTTATCTTATTTTTATCTCATTTACAACAAAGTTGTAATCAAAATCTAGTCAACATTATCAACAAGTATATGAACTGATTGTATTTAGAATCTACTAGTCATTAAACACACATATTAATTATAGAACGTATATCTACAAAAATTTGGTACAGATAGACTAGTGATAGGACATTAGACGAGTAATCAATTATTTACCAACATCAGGGCATATCAGTCACTGAATTGAAATGTTCTCTATATGGTAATATTGTATATTTAGTTGTATTTTAATTTAACTTTATTAGTATCATTATTATTTTTATTACAGTATATTATTATTTAGTATTAGTTATTATTATTATCTGTCATTCAACTAAGATTTTGTATGATACACAATGTTTTATTTTTATTGTAAAAGTTATCTTGGGAACACCTTTTTGAAACAAGCGATCAAGTTAGGTATATCACCTTTAATTCTTTATATTCTACAGAGCATTGTCACTTTAAATATTCAAACAGTTGAGGCTTTTTTTGGCGCCTAAAAGGTTTTAAATATTTGATTGTCTTGAACAATGGTGATCTGAAGAAGCCCATAAGATTTGGGTGAAAGCGCTAAACCCTTGTTCACTAAGTTGTTTACGATAGTACATTTAGTGTATAGACCTTGTTTCGCATTCTGCACACCAACGCATTTGGATTAACGTGTATCAAGTGAGCGAGTGTGCAGGAAATGTTACTGGGACTTCAGTTTTAATGTATTTGGTTATTATATACGCTATGTTTCAATAAATCAGTTTTAGAATACTTTGGACTGGCGTGCTGTTTAGAGGAACAACAGGAATTATACAGTCTACAGTCGCAGAGTCTTTTGTTACAAGTGGCAACATTGTTCAGCGAAAGGGCATTATATTGCTACTAAAAGTTTGGCCATATAACGAATCCTGAAGAGGCACTAACCAGGGGTGTTCGAGCACTTATTGGATCTCTATGGTAACATTGATTTATTGGTAGAGTTAACTGAGAAATCTAATGGGGGGGATTTCTTAGTAGGAGAGAAAAGAAGGAGTTTAGTCTTTTTGGGATTTAGGAGAACGCATCTATGTGTGAACCATTGCTCAACTGTGTTAAATACTTGTTGAGTAAGATAGAGAAGTTCAGAAGAGGAGGGGGCTGAGCATATCAGTGTAGAGTCATCCGCATATTGTATGCATGTAGCTTGGGGGATGGCAAGGTGGAGGTCATTGATGAATATGGGAAAAAGTAGAGGTCCAAGGATGGACCCTTGAGGGACTCCGAGGTTGACGGGCAGGTGAGTAGAAAGAGACATGTGCCATAGTATGGCCTGTTGTCTTTTATCCAGGTAGGACTGGAACCATTTTATGGAGGATGTATCTAGTGACAGGAATTTCAGTATAGTGATGAGAATTTGGTGATTTACCATGTCAAAAGCTTTAGACAGGTCAATGAATAGGGCTGAAGAGAGTTTGTTAAGGTTGCGGTTGTTGTTGATACAATCTGTGAAGGAAAGAAGGGCAGTAGTACTGCTATGTGAAGGTCTAAAACCATGTTGACAGTTGGCTAGTAGGTTATTTTGTATTAGATGGTCAAATAATTGTTTGTGGATACATTTTTCCATTATCTTTGCTAGAGGTGAGAGGAGGGCAATGGGGCGGTAATTGGACAGTTCAGTGGATTGTCCTCCTTTGTGGAGGGGGATAATATGGGAAATTTTCCATAAACTGGGGATATAACTTTCAGTAATAGTTCTGTTGATCAGGATAGAAATGGGATAGGCAATAGCTTTGGTGGATTGTTGTAGGAATTTAGCAGGTAGTTGGTCTGCTGAGGGGGAGCATGGTTTCAGTTTCTATAAAAGGGTTATAATATATGATGTTGGAATGGGTTGAAAATGAAAAGTGGGGGGTGAGGTTGATTCTATCGAAGGTAGAGTGAAGTTGTTAGGTGATAGTTGACTAGCTAGTGTTTGTATAGCATCAGTAAAAAAGGTGTTAAAAGAATTTGTTATATTTATTGCGTTTTGTGTTCAGTGTTTTGAGGTTTTGGAGTAGTGGATTGCCCTGGGTGGAGTAGTTGGTTAATACTAGACCAAAATTTCTGTGGCTTGTTTTGACTGACTTGTTGGGGTTGGAGGTAGTAGTTTTTTTTGTCAGATATGATAGCTTTCTTAGTTTCATTTCGTAGTTGTCTAAATGTCTGTTGGTCTATAGGGTTGTTTGTTTTCCTCCATTTTGCCCAATGTTTGTTTCTAACATTGATTTTATGTTTGGTTTCCTTGGGAATCCAGGGAGCATGTTTGGTTTTGGTTCTAACTAGTCTGGTTGGGGCATGGTGGTTGAGGATAGCAAGGAAGTTAGAATTAAAGTAACTAACGGCTTCATCTAAAGGTAGATATTGTAGGGGTGACCAGTGGCATGCTCTTAGTTCCATCTGGAAAAGTTCAGGATTAAAGTGCTTTTTAGACCTGATGTTTTTAATGGATGTTGGGGAGGGAAAGTTGATTTTATGTCTGATGATATAGGTAAGAGAGCGGTCACTTAAATCATCAGGGAGAGTTCCTGAGTCGTAGATGTGAGGATGATGATTAATGAGGATCCAGTCTAGTAAGCTTGATTTCTTGTTAGATTTATTTAGTCTGGTAGGGCAGGTAATGGTTTGGGAATACCCATATATGTTAATATGGTTTGAGGGGCAGTTACTGCATAAGCAGGTCCAGTCAATATTTGTGTCAACTAGGATTATGGTTTCTTGAGGCAGGTTTTGGGAAAGCCAGCATAGTATATTTTCCATGGTTGCTATGCTATTACCTGGAGGTAGATATATACAGATGACATAGATGGATTTGGAATTGTTAAGAAGAAGTTTGGTGATAATAATTTCTGCATTGGAGTCTATAGGTGGTTTGCTATTATGAGTGGTTAATTGTAAGCTAGGTTTATATAGGATAGTGACCCCTCCACCTTTCTTGGATGTTCGGTCTAGTCTCAGGATATTATATCCAGGTGGGATGATTTCATTATCTTTGGTTGAAAGTTTTAGCCAGGTTTCTGTTAAGCAGAGAATATCAAAGGAATAGATTTCTGTTAGAGCTTGGAGTTGAGTTACTTTATTGTTTATACTGCATATGTTAAGATGAGCAATTAATAGGGAGTTAGATGGTCTAGAAAGGGCTTGGGTAGGTGATTCTTTGAAGTTGAGGACAGAGATGGGAGTTGTTGGGGGGCCTGATGTGATTTGAATACATCTCCAGCTCTACTTGCAAAGGAACTATGAAAATGTATATTTTATAGTTTCATTTTGATATTTTCAGTCCAGATTATTCTTACAATATTAATGATGCCTGAAGAATCCAGACTTCCCCTTGTTATACATCTTTAGTCCAGCATTTCTACAGGGCACGAGCAATATGGAAGCTGGTCACTATTGCCTCTTTATGTAATGGAAGTATCATTCCAGAACTGCAGAATAAACCTCGGTATGATCATATGGCTAAATCCAGGGCAAACAATATAAATCTCTGTATTGCCATATAATTACCTTTCCCATTTGACCTATATCTGTCCATGGTGAAAAAGTTGTTTTCAATAATTAATGTAATACATATTTTCCACCCAGTTAACCAATATAACATCTTCTGATTTTTTGATAGGAACCCTTTCTACATCCTTGTTCTGATAAAATGAGCTGTTGTGAATCCCATTTCATTTGGAGATTCTGTTGTTAAAACCTCCCAGGATCAACATGTTCTCCACAGTAACTGCCATAATGAAGTCCAAAGCAGAGCCGATATACCAAAAATATATACCAAAAGGGATCCTCAAGTGTCCAGCGCCTCTTTGGGGTATATTGATACCTCATGACTTCTTGGTGTTCCTAAAATATCCAGATGACAACAGGAGCTACAGTACATATCTTTTTCGTCAGAATAATCCACTTGGTTTCCTTAAGACCACATACTTGGTTCTTATTCTTTGTAAACTTCCTAGACAACCAAATCACCTTTAAACAGATAGCAACAGACTCTAATGGTCTGGCAAAATCATTGTCATCTAGTATAGAGTTCCACCTGGAAACATTTCAGGTATGCCATTTATTATTTACTCTAAACTCAGTAATGAGTCTCCAAGGCACAATGGATACTAATGAATCTTTTGCTTAAGTATTTGTATCTACTATTTTGTCTCTTTCTACTTTTTTCAGGTTAGCAATCTCAGCCCTTTTCTTTCTAGACACAAACGTACAGTTCTGTTTTGTCTATGCTTGTTTTCACCCTCTACATCAAAGTAGTATTCTCTACTTTGTTACCCAAGGCAAAATCCATCTGCTGTTTTGCTCTCTCTTAATCATGACTTTTTGTCTCACTAAATTATAAAGTATTTTAACTTGTAAGAAGTCATTTTATTCAAGCCTGCCACTCTATATACTCTAAGACATGTGTGTCTTGAACTATAATTTTGTCTCATAATCTTGATACTTCAGCTTATATTTACTCCTATATGGAATGTTTGTTGTCTTTCACCATGCCCACCTGTCTCATGACTTAAACCCTAATGTTTACATTGCACAATGGCAAATTGAGTTACCCATTATAATTATAATTTACACAAACTTCAGCTAATGTCCTATAAACTTTGTTGAGTACCATAAGGCTTCAAAAAAGTGAGGTATACAGAGCAATACATTTCCTTAACTTTCTCTTTGCTTCTAGCATATGCCAGATCCATTCATTTTTCAGCAAGACTCTTACCTTGGGCTGTGTTTTGGACTCCCCAAGTGAGTACACATGCAGGCATGCACCCTCTACTTAGAATTTAGTGCAGAAGTCACAGGCTATTATGAGGGGGGATAGGCCAGGATGGTGAGTTCCTTTTGAGAATGATGGCTCAGCCTTGGCCCCTTTCTCTCAGCTCAGAAGGGAAGAAAATTTACTATGGATTATCATGTTGTTCTAGGTATTACCTTGATTGAAGGAATGAATAAGTCATTAGGGCCATTAGATATGAAATAAAAACAATAATAACTGTATTAGCTAGTTAAGAATCCTTAATTAAAGTTAGCATATCTGGGACTGAGGTAATCATACATTCACATTCTAACTTCTTGACCTCCCCCTTAATGGGTTTTAAGTGCCAGAAGAAGGGACAGCATCTCAAAAGGATATAATGTAATATTGTTTCTTATTACAGAATCTGGGGGTAATTCCTTAGTCATACTGAAGAAATATGGGGATTCAGACTAAGTACCTTAATTCTGCCAGAGCCAGAATAACTTGGTTTTGTTAGTAGCTTATTTCAGGCAGTTCTATTCTTTTTCAAACCTCCTCTTAAATAAGCCCATGAATGACCTTAGAGCAATGCTGCACTACTCTGCAAGGAGCACTTTTCCAGTATGTATTTATTTACTTAAAATAAAGAAACATAGCATTTCTTTACCTTAAGAAAATAAGTAAATCTATGGGAAGTAGCACCCACTTTTCCATTAGACACAGCTGCTGCAGCTCCCTAGGGAGGAAATGTTTTTATATAGAGGTATTTGATTCATTGATGTCCTGCTCCATCCCACTCATGATCTATCTAGACAATGAATCAGGTAGGTCACATTTTGGATGGAGCAGGAATTCAACAAATTTGAAGCTGTGTGGGTATATCTAAGGCTGGAAGATAAAGGAAGATAAAGCTATGAGATATATTATTTTAATAATGTTACCGGGCGGATACCAGATATTTAGGATAACTGGCTTATCACACCTAGCTGGCCCCAGTTTTATTGGATATTCATGCCATATCCCTAGTAAATTATTTTGATTTTCAGGTTAACCATTGAGCACTACAGGAAGTTAAAAATGCTGGACATTGGAGTTCCATGCTTCTTTCTCCTCAGGAAATGTAAAAAAAAAAAGAAAGAAAAGAGAATAATGCAAAATTAAATAATGCTGACCTATTTGTGGGGGAATATGACTTACAGTTGTCCTTTGCTTATTGTTCTGACTTTGCAGGATTCACAGATGTCTGTCAGCATACACAGTGTGCTCAGATCCATACATTTTCCTGATATGGGGGCACCAGAATTTCTGTATTAAAAGCTACATTTTCTACAAGTACACTGTATACAAACTTCATACTACACCCTGCTGATAAGACGTCATCTAAGACAGATTAAAACACAAAATGCTTTTACTTTCTAAATGCCCCAGAGCCTTTACATACCTCTTGACTTCTTTACTCAAGAATTCTGGAAAAAGATAAAAATACTGGGGGTACAAGGACTCAAACTAAAACACAAATTTTCAGTATTACATACATTCATGTGTAAGTTAATGGGCATAGAACACTAAGCTTTGTATCACCATGCATTTTTTGAACAATAAGAAGTATGAAACTCTAATGACTAGGATTAGTGACTGAATGTAATCTATAGAGACTTACCAAAAAAAAAAAAACATTTTATAAGGGACAGGGAAGAAACATGAGACAAAACTAGATGCATTCTGCAAAACTAAGGATGTTTGAGAGGTATAGCTGCTCATCTTCCTGGAATCAGGAATGCTGCATTTCTATTTTAGTTTTCAAAGTTTATGTATATTCCAGCTCCTTCTTGGTCTGCATGACCTTTGTCACTTTCCTGGGTTTCATATTGTCTTGCACTTAACTAACACACTGGGGAAAAAAGCAAGCATTCAACTTCCCTTGCAGCAGCTGGTAATTAATCTTATCCCCTGTGCCTTTGACTTAAAGTGTGTGTGTGTGTGTGTGTGTGTGTGTGTGTGTGTGTGTGTGTGTGTGTGTGTGTGTGTGTGTGTGTGTGTGTGTGTGTGTGTGTGTGTGTGTGTGTGTGTGTGTGTGTGTGTGTGTGTGTTTGTCTGTTTGTTAGACATTTTTTTGGGAGGTGGGGGGTGTAGGGAGGAAGGCACTACTCAAAATTATGACTTACATGTTTTCACAAGCATTTGTTTTCTATGTTTCTTGGGATCTACTACGTTGTCAGCTGTGAACATTTCCATTAGAAAAATGACATTTCTATCTTTAATCTTGACTTTTGTTCTGGCCATTAATGGACCTGAAGGTTGAATAAAAAGCTATACATGCTTCTGAGAGCATCAAGAACCTGCTGGCTTCCGGGGGCCTAGAGGTCCTCAGTATCTCCAGCTTAATTAGATTACTTCTTCCCCAATTATTACAGTGCAGCTTTAACCAGTTAGCATATGTTGAAAGGCTGCAGTAAAAACTGAAGACTAAGCAAAGTATGAAGCATAAGAAAATGTAATTTGGATAGTGTTATGAGGCTGAAATTAATGGACAATATTGGGCTTGGCTGCTATAATATAGTAAAGGTGTTTGTTAGTACAGCAAATGGCCATTTGTGTGACTGTACCCCTGTGGCACAGAGGGGTGCTGATACATCAGTACTGCTACGAATACACCTCCACATGATGGGATACCATGATGTGGTACAGAAGCTTGCCACATGAATGTATTATAAGCCATGTGTCATCCAAAGTCTTGTTGCAAAGCAGCACTGTAACTAAAAGCCAGTTATGTATTTCCAAGAAAACAGTATTCATGGAAATAATATGTACTATGTTCTACAATGCTCCTACATGACCTCTATCTTTTATGGGAGGGAAGGGAATAAAGTAATGTGTACTATATTGCCATGACATGAAATGCCTTTTATGGAGGGTGCATTATGGCTACTGTTTGTACAATTTATAAATTCCTGATTACACCACCAGCAGGATTACTGTGACTGGCCTGAAGCAACTTGGAACACACTAATGTTTGTATGGTTACTGCTTCCAAGAACAAATCTGAACTGCAATACACAGCCATCATTTTTTAATTCAACATCTGAAGAGCACATAGATGTAGTTTTAACTACTGGGTGTGGAGTGGAAGCTGTGCTTTGAAAGTGTCTGGCTCTCTTGTATGCTGTGTTTGAACAGTCACTGTCTGACTTTGCAAGGCTAGTGTGCATTTGTGTGAAGTAAGATGAGCTACTTAATTGGAAATGTGAAAATTGCACAGAAAAATTAACTATAATTGCTGGGATTGTCTGTGGAGGGAAATGACTAGCTGCCTGCTGTTGCTAACTCACTATTCTAGCTTTGTAGGACTAATGTGATTTATCTGAAACAACTTGGAATATTTTAATATAGGGTCATAGGTAAGAACTAGGCTAGCTGCCCTTTCGGGTCATTTTAAGCCTAGCCAATTTCCCTTGTTGTGATCAAAAATAACCTCTTCCATTTGGTTATAGATTGGCCTTACCCATCCCATGGTTGATAATTACATATTACCCCTAAATAGAATAACTGGGATCATACTATAAAAATTTAATAAACTGACCAGGTAGCACTTGAAACAGAAGTTTAATCAATCCAAAAGAATCAATCACAGTTAAGAAACAATCAAATTAACCAGATAAAATAAGAACAAGTAGAACCCCCCATTTTTAACCAATCAACAAGCTAAAAATAAGAACCAGTCTTATAAATTATTCAAATCATATACCACAATTTTCTAATCAGATCAACTACCAATCAGAATCTAAAAAACGAGAATTAAACCACTCCCCACACAAAAAAATGGATTGGACAACAAGTTGATAACTTTCTGAATCAGGGAAGAATGAATAATAAATTAGTAAAAAACACTTAAGTTCATATGTAATTGAGATAGAATCATTCAATCCTAGATAGTTTGTAGCATCCAAATATAACTGCCAAAGCATTTCCCGATGTAAAAGTTGATTTCACCATTCTCCTGAAAACACTGAAGATTAAATTTTATCCAAGATGAAAAACTTAAACTTGGAAAAATTGTAACACAAAGAAGCATATCTGGCCAATGCACTCTTGTCATTCTTTTTTTTTTTTTAATACTGTATACATGTTGGTAGATCCTTTTCTCAAAAACATTGTTAGTTTTACCAATATAAAATACATGACATGTGGATTTGGGATCATACTGTAGATAACTTGTGGGGAACCGTGTATGGGATAAAGCATTTAGGAGCTGCATCTCCACAGATCTAAGTTGCTGTTGAAAATGGACAGAGATTAACTTTATTTTATGAGAATGGGAAGTCTGTTCCATAGTAGCTCTATCCTCTGCAGAATATACCTGTCCCTCCAACCGTTCTGTTGATGTTGTGGAAGATATTTAGATCTCTAGACCAAGTATTTCTGATGGCATCTGACTTGCTGATGTGCAGTAAATCCATCAGTAATGGGTTAAAGAATGCCTTGTATACCAAACACAGGTCACCTCTTAACAGTCTGTAGCATACAGAGTATAGTGACAGGGATTTAAGTCTGTCCATGTAGGACATGTTGTTTAGGCCTTGTATCCTTTTAGTAAGGTATTTCTGTGGGCATTCCAGTTGTTGCATGTGTCTAGACAGATACAAGCCAAAGGGGGCATTATATTTAATGACTGACATAATGAGGGCAGAGTAAAAGGGGGTAATGACATCCCTAGATCTAGACACAATCCCTTTGTTTATAATATATACAATGAGTTTCTTACAACAATAGACACATGTTGGTCAAAAGTTAGGCCATTCTCCACATAAGTTCCCAAATCCTGAACAACTGAGTCAACTCTTAGGGGTGTATTGTTAATGTGGTAGCTCCCTGAGGTAGATGACCTCCCAAAATGTACAGTAATGTATTTTTTGACATTTAGTTTCAGACTATGATTTTGACACCAGTTATGTATTTGAGACAAACCTTCCTGCAGGATGGCTAAGTAATTTGGGGATTCAATGACTGCTCCTAGCTTGCAGTCCTCTATAAATTTAGTAAGCCAGAGCCCTTTGGATTGACTTTTACTTCAGAAAAGTAGATGCAAAACAGGAGAGGTCCCAGCACAGAACCATGGGGATTCCACTGGTGACTGGTCTATTTGTGGAGGTAATATGTGGTTATTGCTTACATGGGGCAGAGGTGAAATATAGTACATGGCTGCATACCTCCTTAATGTCCTCGATTTTTGCACTTAATATTGCTCAGTCCCTCAAAATCCAGTTTAAAGCTGGAAATTTAGGGAGAAAATGAGGTGAAATTAACTTAAGTTTTGCACCTTTTTTACTTCAGAAAATGCATGATAATTCTGAAGTTAATAGCACTAATATTTAAAGAAAGTGTCCCTGATCATTTTTTGGATTTGTCCTGTATTCTGGTGGGAAGAGGCTAAGAAATATGAATAGACATCAGTTTTGATCACAATCATCTGAAGTGCATAGAATAATAGCTATAACTGCTGAGCAGGGATAGCGCTGTCTTTTAAAAGTAAATGATCCTCTTGTTGTTTTCTCAGTTTAAACATTATCTAGTTTTACAGGACTAGTGTTCATTTGTGTTTAGTAAAATGGTCTACTTAACAGGATTTGTGAGATATGCAGAGACAAAGTAGTTATAATTTGCTGGGACTGTCTTTGGAAGAAAATGATTAGTTGCCTGCTGTTGCTTGCTCATTATGCAAGCTTTGCAGGATTGATATGATTTGTGTGAAGCAGCCAGGAATACTTTAATATGTGGCAACTGTTTTGTTTGAAATGCATACATGATTATTCTCTTTCGTCACAATCAAATGGATGAATTGCACACAGAAGTGGCTATAACTGCTTGGTGGGAGTTAGCTGGATAAAAATTAACTGACCACTTATTATTTGCTCAATTTAAACAGCCATCTTTCAAAAATATATGGGCCTCCACACCTCAAGACTATAGGAGTGGATTTTCACTCAAGCTTATAATGGCTTCTGCCCAAACCCCACCTAATCTAAAACTGTCTCAGCTCAGACATGTGCACAGACAGTTACTGCAATGTGTGTGTGTGTGTGTGTGTGTGTGTGTGTGTGTGTGTGTGTGTGTGTGTGTGTGTGTGTACATGGGGGATGGACATTGTTATTTAATTTTCTTAAAAGCAAACAAATGGCTAGCACACACAAATCAGCACTTTAACATAATTTAATGACCACCAATGGAAAAAGCAAACATAATATCCAACCAGAACAGTCAGCAAACTGGTTTCGGCAAAAAATCTGTATCTATTCCCGGATACAATTTATGTATCCTTGTAAGCATTTGTTTTCTCGGGTTATTGTGAATTGCTATACGCTCAGCTTTGAACATTAAGCCTTGGATAAAACTTTTGAAACTTACAGTGTCTATGTTATTACCATGACAATCTTAGTGGCTGATTTTTTAGCAGCTCCTAATTAACCCTGAAAAGATTAATGTTCTTGCATGCTCCACTTGTAAGAAACTGCCTTATATACCTCACATTCTCTTAAAGGTTCACAATGGAAATCCTATACCAAATGTCACTTGAGCAAGATACCCAGGGCTTATATTGGCCCGGGCCCCTACTCTTTCTTTTATGCCCCACACAGACCAGATCATTAAAGTCATGGCACAATGAAAACTATGTTACAGGAGCAGCCATATTATCTCAAAAATGCACACTTAGCTATTATTAAAAAATGTAACTACCAAAATTTGAATGTGGCTTTCCATTTCTAGTAACGCTTTCTTCCCCCAATATACATAAAATACAGGCAGCTGAAAACATTTGCAGATTTATCTTTTTATCAGACCCTCTGGTTCACTAGTGTAAACTTCTTGAAAAATACCAACTGGCTATCAGTGACTAATAACACAATACTTCTACTTAGCACACTAATGTATAAAGGCACTAAATCAATGATATTGTGCATACATAAAGTTAAAACAAGCATAGGTAGAAAACATTTATGAACTAAGATGTTCTCAAAATGACTACTTTTCTGTAGCATGTAGCATGTCCCACTTTAAAATCATTGTAGGAGAAAGGGCTTTCACTAGACAAGGAGTTGCTATCTGAATCTGCTTGGCAAGTCAGATAAAAAAATTAAGAAACTTTTAAAGAATTTAAAGGTATCCTCAAAGAGCATTTTTGTGCAGAATCCAAGAGCAACTGCTACCGTGCTAATGGATAAGGCACTACTACTTGTTACAGTCTGTATTCTACACATGATTAATTGAATTTATTTATTCCCATGAGATTTAATTACCGCTAAGTTTTACTTCTATTTAGTTTTTTCTATGTTATCCTTTCATGATAAAGTTTCCTCAGATGCACTGAGCTGTCTTGTTTTATGTTGTATTTTATATAAGCTATGGTATTCTATCCCTGTGCTTGTTAAAGTACTGTATGCATTACCTTTGAGCTTGGGCCATGGCAATAAAAGTCAACATACCAGTCCACTTTTCTGGATATCAAATTGTAAATAAATAAATATAATACAGACAAACAAAAAAGGGCATGTCATCTCTGAGCAACCTTTCAGGA